>NW_026754682.1:0-1261 GCF_022355385.1 Mustela nigripes
GGTAGTTTGGAGCTGGGAAAAGCCACTTAGGAACTGATTTTCAGGGGAGGTGATGGACAAGGGCAAAGCCAGGAATGATAATGAGAGTGTCAAGTTTCAAAGTGCCAGGAGGCAGCACAGTGCATTCGGGAAGCTACAGCACGTTCATGACAACGGACAGCTGATCTCACAGCATCACCTGGGAATGGAGGCTGAGCCCCGGGGTTAACACTGGGGCTGAGATGGTTTGTGTACTATGCCGAGGAGGTGAGGTACTACACTGTAGGGGCACAGGGAACTACCGGAGGATTTCAAATATCAGAATCATAACCATAATAGAGTATTTAATTGCATCCTAGCTTTCATCAAGGGTAAGATGCACTATAGTTTATGTTCGACTAAGAAAGAAAAATGCTGTCAGTTAAACTAAGATATATCCTCAAGTGCAAGGTGAATGCCAACTTACAGATATTAAAATGGGTGGGGAGCACAAATCTTAGAACAAGTAAACAGTGGAACTAGAATAATTAAAAATGGTCGAACACTTGGATCAATTTAAAAAAGTGAATATTGCTTCCCAAGTGCCCCAAACTATATTAAGTCTTAGAACAAGGACGTTCTCATCTTAATGCCCCGCAGCTGTTAGACCCAAGGTGCAGAGGGCAGTAGCCAACGACCAGCAGGCCCCAAGTGCCATGTGCAGACTCTAAGAGCAACTGCCTTTGAAAGAGGAAACGGTTGAGAGTGGGCTTTCTGAGTTAGAGAATTATTAGCTGGGAAAGTAGGAAAATTGACACAGAATCGGAATTGATGCCCCTACATAACAGATTTGGTGAAACCTCCCTTCTCAGAGATATCGAGGCTCCTCAGAAATGTATTTTTCATTTTGGACAGAACATTCAGGATAAACATGATCTGTTCGAGTTCCTGGTTCTCTCATCAGGACTGTTTCCTAAGCTTCACTGGCACAAGAAAAGGGTTTTGATAGTCCAGGGTAAATCCTGACAAAAGCAAAGCACGGAATCTATGAAAAACTAACCACTCAGAAGAGAACAACAGATAAAAGGCCAGGCCTACCTGACCCTGCAGGATAGGTAAGGTAAGTCCGGCAACACGGGTAGAGGGGAAGTGCCCAACTCCTGGTAGTAGAGCTAGAGAAGACCCCTTCCGGAGAGACCACCAGGAGAGGAGAGCAGTAGGTGCTGATGATGAAGATTATTTTAATCAAAAGAGAAGGTCAAAATGACAAAGTTCCAGGATCAGAGTAAACATATGGGATTAA
>NW_026754683.1:0-1261 GCF_022355385.1 Mustela nigripes
GCAGTCACTCAATGGACTGAGCCACTGAGGTGCCCCTCTATTATTGCTTTATTTCACTATTATATTTCAAAAGAATGTAAGCTCTTTGTGGTCAGGTATTTTATATGTTTTATTAATTGAAGTATTCTCAGAAAGGTAGCTGGCAGATTGTAAGGGCTCACTAAACTGTATTTTGTTGTTATCATTGGGCTCCTTTATGGGCTTTACCTCTTACTCTAGAAGTCTATCCTTCAGATGTAAGCAAATGAGTAAAAAGCCTGTATTAAGTGGATATTTTAAAAGCTAAATGAATGGCTTAATAGTAGTATATAAGGGGAAAGGGAACATATTTTCCACGGTTTAGAAGTGGAGTTCTTTTATAGAGTTCTTGTACAAGCCTACACTATTGAACGATAATGAGCAGTTGCACATTACAATTATACAAACACTTTGGTAATTTATATGCTTTTTTTGTAATTCATGACTGGATCATTTAATTCCTTAGGAGCATTATAGCATTTCAACATTTCCTGTTCAATAAGCTTATTGGGGTTGCTACCTTTTTTATTCAAATGGAGAAATAGTCATGATTTAATCTAAATAAAGTGTTATTGATTGTGTTGTTTTCTAGGAATGAGTCGCACATGCTAGTTTAAAAGTTTTGTTAAATTCCCAAGTCTGTCACAGACAAAGCCTTTTGTAGATTAGTAACTTGATCAAAACAGAAAAGTTATGTAACACTCAATTGTTATACTATCTTTGTTTTCATCTTGCATTGTAATAACGCCCATCTTAACTCTATTTAAGGCAAGTCATCGCCAGATGGCTTTCTGGCATTGATTGCATGAT
Organism: Mustela nigripes; assembly: GCF_022355385.1. NCBI lineage: Eukaryota > Metazoa > Chordata > Mammalia > Carnivora > Mustelidae > Mustela > Mustela nigripes. The sequence goes on from NW_026754683.1 coordinate 829, forward strand.
ATGAAATCTAGTATAACTAAAGGTTTTTGGTTTTAGTAGCATATAAATCAATTTAGAAAAATATATGTATTTGAATATAAGATAGAGTTTTAAATTATTTGGCAATAGTAAACTAAACTCTTTTTGTAAATTTTTATTTTCTAAAATTTCATTGAGCTCTTTTGCAATAAGAAACAAGTTACAAAAAATTAAGGTTTATTTACCCCAATTCAAAATTATTAGGAATATAATCATAGAGGTTGAAGTATTTAAAATATTGAACCCAAAATATTTTATTAGATAATTCATGAATGCTGAGCATTCACTGTTAAAATATACTAATACTATTGATAGACTGGTAGAAGCCTAAAATCAAATATTTATTAAATATTTATATCCATATCTTTTCATGGCGTGGTAATTCATTTCTCTAGCATTAAATAATATTCCATTG
>NW_026754684.1:0-1261 GCF_022355385.1 Mustela nigripes
AGTCACTGACTTCAAGATGTTCATAGTCCAGTTGAAGACAAAGCACACAGACATTAAAAAAAAAAAAGATAAATGGGAATACAAAGCTAAGTATGATGGATGCCTAGTAGAATGTGGGGAAAGATCCTACTGGATTAGGATGGATGGGGTGGGGGGATGGGTTGTTGGTGCCTGCAAAGTTTTAGACAGGATGTAAGTCCCGAGGAAAAAATGACATTAATGAAATTGGAGAGGAACCACATAGGGGCAATGAAAGGAGAGAAAGAATGGAAGTTGTTTTGGGAAGGAGGCATGGTGTCAGCTAGTGATGTCTGATATAAGCACAATGCTAGCTAGCAATGTTCACATGCAGCAGCACAGACAATGCAGGTTTGTTCTGGGAAGTAATCAATAAAATAGGTCAGGGTTTATGCAAATATCAGTCATAATGAGAATTGGGTAGAATCACTTTTTCCAAAATACACAAATGATGATGTTTATACACAAGACTATATCTGATTCCCAACTGCAAATGAATCATTTGGCCCAAATGTTGGCTGAGACATTATATTCGCCAATGAAAACAGGGGCCAAAAAAGGAAATAGAGATGTCTCACTAGTGCTGTAGGAAACAGATGGATTTTGGAGAGTTGTTCTTCATGTTCCAGGCTCCATTCTTTTTGTAAACTGCCAATAACAGAAAGTGACTAAGAGGGGGACTGAAAGCACTAGGCAGAGGGCAGTGTAGGAGAGTGTGTACCTGGTGATTTATGCGGTTAACACTGCTGCCCGAGCACAATTCAGGGCAACCACGTACAGTATCCCGAGCTCTTCTCACCCAGGAAGCCAGAGGCACTCACCTGCTGTCTCTGTGGCTGGCTCAATACTTGATGAAAACATATGTTCAGAACTAGAATGGAAACAGGGCGAATGAGAGAGCTGGCTTCCATGAAAGTGAAGCATATGGGGCTTTGTCTGTCCCTGAACATCAGGGCATCTTGCCCTAACTGTCACTATGGAGCCACCATAAGATTTTCCCTGCAGAGGGAAGAGGACAGTATTCAGGTTTCCCCAAGAGTTGTGGCGATGTTCAGTAGCTCCATCCGTGGCTTACACATCAAGACTAGGTCAAGGCCACACTCCCATTTTTAGAAACCTATGGAAAGACGGGTACTATACACATCAAGACTAGGTCAAGGCCACACTCCCATTTTTACAAATCTATCTAAAGACATGTACTATACACATCAAGACTAGGTCAAGACCACACATCCCATTTTTA
>NW_026754685.1:0-1261 GCF_022355385.1 Mustela nigripes
TCTATTTTGTTCCATTGATCTATGTGTCTGTTTTTGTGCCAGTACCAGGCTGTCTTGATGATGACAGCTTTGTAACAGAGCTTAAAGCCTGGAATTGTGATGCCACCAACTTTGGCTTTCTTTTTCAATATTCCTTTGGCTATTTGAGGTCTTTTCTGGTTCCATATAAATTTTAGGATTATTTGTTCCATTTCTTTGAAGAAAATCGATGGTACTTTGATAGGAATTGCATTAAATGTGTAGATTGCTTTAGGTAGAAGAGACATTTTCACAATACTTATTCTTCCAATTGAGGAACATGGAACATTTTTCCATTTTTTTGTGTTTTCCTCAATTACTTTCATGAGTACTTTATAGTTTTCTGAGTATAGATTCTTAGCCTCTTTGGTTAGGTTTATTCCTAGGTATCTTATAGTTTGGGGTGCAATTGTAAATGGGATTGACTCCTTGATTTCTCTTTCTTCTGTCTTGTTGTTGGTGTAAAGAAATGCAACTGATATCTGTGCATTGATTTTATATCCTGACACTTTACTGAATTCCTGTACAAGTTCTAGCAGTTTTGGAGTGGAATCTTTTGGGTTTTCCACATAGAATATCATATCATCTGCAAAGAGTGATAGTTTGACTTATTCTTTGCCAATTTGGATGCTTTTAATTTCCTTTTGTTGTCTGATTGCTGAGTCTAGGACCTCTAGTACTATGTTGAATAGCAGTGGTGATAGTGGACATCCCTACTGTGTTCCTGACCTTAGCGGAAAAGCTTTCAGTTTTTCTCCATTGAGAATGATATTTGTGGTGGGCTTTTCATAGATGGCTTTGATGATATTGAGGTATGTGCCCTCTATCCCTACACTTTGAAGGGTTTTTATCAGGAAGGGATGCTGTACTTTGTCAAATGCTTTTTCAACATCTATTGAGAGTATCACATGGTTCTTGTTCTTTCTTTTATTAAAGTGTTGTATCACATTGATTTCCCACTTGGTCGTGGTGAATAAACCTTTTAATGTACTGTTGAATCCTATTGGCTAGTATTTTAGTGAGAATTTTCGCATCTGTGTTCATCAAGGATATTGGTCTGTAGTTCTTTTTTGATGGGATCCTTGTCTGGTTTTGGGATCAAGGTCATGCTGGCCTCATAAAATGAGTTTGGAAGTTTTCTTCCCATTAATATTTTTTGGAACAGTTTCAGGAGAATAGGAATTAGTTCTTCTTTAAATGTTTGGTAGAATTCCCCTGGGAAGCCATCTGGCCCTGGGCTTTT
>NW_026754686.1:0-1261 GCF_022355385.1 Mustela nigripes
GGCCCATGAGGCCTCCCCGAGATTCCACAGCCATCGTTGACAACAAATCCAGAAACAAAAGTCTGAGCAAGCGCCTCACACTCGCTCTTTTGTCGTATCCTGAAGAGTTCTCCTCACGGTCTGTAGTACGGGCCGGCCATAACTACTTCCCAAACCTAAGCCGAGTTTGTGTTTTCAGACTTCTGTCCCCACATTCCTGGCCATAGACTCTTCAGGCTGGGGCCCCTAGAGCCACACATCAGGACTGTGCCTGTCCATACCACGGGAATTCTGCCCATTCCATTGTCCACAATCGTACAAATTAGGAAAAACCTCCACAGTCCCCAAGGACATCCCAATAATGTAGGCCGCCCAGGACAAACAAGGGTCCTCTGAAACCAGCTGACCATCTACCTCTACTCAGTGTAGATGGATGTCCCCAGATAAGAAGATTGAATCAGACAGGCCCCAGGGCCTGAATCAGATTCATTGTTTTCGGTTACAGGTATCTCTCCTCAGAGGCCTGGTTTCCAATATTAGCATATGGGGATTTCATGAGGCAGCTATCAGAACAAATCTCTTCTCCACATGGGAAAATTATCCTTTGAAGATGTCTCAAAACCTCCAGTTAGGAGAATCCTTCAGGGCCTATGTGCCACTGCCCCATTACAAGGTCTCCATGGACAGAAATCCACATTAGAACCCATCTGCAGGAAATTCCATTACAACTCAGCTCCCTTGGTTGCTCCCCCAGAGCGAGCAGACTGAACCTGTCTTGACTAGGAGACAATTGGAATGAGAGGCGGGCTGCCCAACCATCCATCCTTAGATCTCTGCTCTGGCGTCGTTCCGTATGGGATGTCCTGGAGCCATCCAACAGGTCCAAATGTCCAGCAGAAGGAATCCTTGAGTTTTGGAGCATCTCACAATTCCAAACCTGGGAAAATCTAGATGGCTTTGTGATGCCCCCGCCATTTATGAAGGGGAAATCATGGACAGGAACTCCAACCTAAGCCAACGTCTGATCTTCACCCTGAATTCAGATGCAGGAGATCTCGATGCAGCTCTGCAGAGTGTGCTTTCTTTGCCCTCGCCCTGAAACCTATGACTAGCTTGTGTTCTCAGACTTCCGTCCTCACACTCCTGGCTCCCAAGCCCTCACATTTGGAAATTCGGGACACAAAGTGATGCATTCTGCCTGCCTTCCAGAAGAAAAATTTTGACCTATGGAGTTTCTCACATAACCCAAATGAGGATAGACATACACAGCACTCGAATGTAC
>NW_026754687.1:0-1261 GCF_022355385.1 Mustela nigripes
GTATTAAGTGGATATTTTAAAAGCTAAATGAATGGCTTAATAGTTGTATATAGGGGAAAGGGGAACATATTTTCCACGGTTTAGAAGTGGAGTTCTTTTATAGAGTTCTTGTACAAGCCGACACTATTGAACGATAATGGGCAGTTGTACATTACAATTATACAAACACTTTGGTAATTTATATCCTTTTTTTGTAATTCATGACTGGATCATTTAATTCCTTAGGAGAATTATAGTATTTCAACTTTTCCTGTTCAATAAACTTATTGGGGTTGCTACCTTTTTTATTCAAATGGAGAAATAGTCATGATTTAATCTGAATAAAGTGTTATTGATTGTGTTGTTTTCTAGGAATGAGTCGCACATGCTAGTTTAAAAGTTTTGTTAAATTCCCAAGTCTGTCACCGATAAAAGCCTTTTATAGATTAGTAACTTGATCAAAACAGAAAAGTTATGTAACACTCAATTGTTATACCCTCTTTGTTTCCATCTTGCATTGTAATAACTCCCATCTTAACTCTATTTAAGAAAAGTCATCGCCAGATGGCTTTCTGGCATTGATTGCATGATATAGAATCTAATATAACTAAAAGTTTTTGGTTTTAGTAGCATATAAATCAATTTAGAAAAATATATGTATTTGAATATAAGGTAAAGTTTTAAATTATTTGGCAATAGTAAACTAAACTTTTTTTTGTAAGTTTTTATTTTCTAATATTTCATTGAGCTCTTTTGCCATAAGAAACAAGTTACAAAAAATTAAGGTTTATTTACCCCAATTCAAAATTATTAGGAATATAATCATAGAGGTTGAAGTATTTAAAATATTGAACCCAAAACATTTTATTAGGTAAATTCGTGAATACTGAGCATTCACTGTTAAAATATACTAATACTATTGATAGACTGATAGAAGCCTAAATCAAATATTTATTAAATATTTATATCCATATCTTTTCATGGCGTGGTAAATCATTTAGTTAGCATTAACTAATATTCCATTGTTTGCATGTACTACACTTTATTTGACCTTTCACCTATGGAAGGATAATCTTGGTTGCTTCCAAGCTTTTGTCAGTTATGAATAAAACTACTATAGACATCTTTGTGGGTATAGATTTCATCTTCTTTGGATAAATACCAAGAACTGCTACTGCTGAATCATCTGGCAAGAATCTGTTTAGTTTTGTAAGAAACTGCCAAGTGGTTTTCCATTCTTTATTCTCAATAGACATGGAAGAACATTCCTGTTGCTCCACAT
>NW_026754688.1:0-1261 GCF_022355385.1 Mustela nigripes
AGTCTTATGTTCAAGAGAACTAGTAAAATAGACAAATTAGGTTTTTTTTATAATTTACTTAGTTCTTTATATAGAATTGTATGCCTTAGGAGCCAGAGTGTAGGGAGAAATCAATTGCGTTCTCTGAAAAACTACAAAGAAGAGGGTTTTTATACTTGTATAAAAACATATATGCTTTCCTAATATTTTTTTTTTATTTATAGGGATAATCAGGAAGTGATTAGTTCAAGCAGTGGAACATAAGATGGGAACTTTTAAGGCTTGAGAAAATAACATAAGTTAAAAAAAACCAATAAGGTGGAATAAGTTTTAAATTTGTAGATGGACATCTTCCAAGATGTAAATTTATTACAACTTGAGGCTAGAATGATCATATCATGAACTTTCTCTGATTATACTCTTCTCTTTTTTACCAAGAGATTCCATTTCTGTATTTTAATTTCAGAGTCCTTCTGACTGCCATATGTGAAATACACATTCTTGAGTGTGCTGAATTCCATTTGTTACAAAAAGGCAAAAAAAGAAAAATTGAGCAACAGGATATATATGCTGCAGGCCCTCCACTCTGGACATAAGATAGGACCCTTGAAATCCCTGTAACATGGATTTGTGATGATGCCAGTGAGGTCACCCAGTTCTCTTTGCCTGAGAACCTCCTACACAGTCACCCCAGCTTCCCAGTTCTGTAGTTTTTGCTTGACAGTGTGAATCCTACTTCTGAATTCAAAGTGGGGAAGTGGGTTAGTAAGTGTAAAGTATAAATTCCTCAGTGTAAGGTTAGAGCTATAGGGGTTTTCTGCAAGTGATTGTAGGACGCACTGTCTGTAAGGAGATAAAATCAGTCCAGAAGTTCAAGTCATAAATGGGGAAGGCAACGAAAAATGAAGCATGGCTTTATTTTTTTTATTTTTTTTAAGATTTTATTTATTTATTTGACAGAGAGAGATCACAAGTAGGCAGAGAGGCAGGCAGAGAGAGAGGAAGGGAAACAGGCCCCCTGTTGAGCAGAGAGCCCGATGCAGGACTCAATCCCAGGACCCTGAGATCATGACCTGAGCCAAAGGCAGCGGCTTAACCCACTGAGCCACCCAGGCGCCCCAATGAAGCATGGCTTTAAAAGGAGAAAATAGTGGAAGAATTTGTGGATAAGACATGAGAGACTAGAGGACTTGCAGAGTATAGGAGTTTTGATGGTTGAGAAACTTGTCCATAACCTTAAAGTTTATCTGCTTCCCAACAGTGGTGGGAAGGTGGACAGTAC
>NW_026754689.1:0-1261 GCF_022355385.1 Mustela nigripes
AACAACGGACTACTTCCATCCCACAGAATGACCCCAAACTCTTTGGATGAGGCCAACACCCAGGGAGTAAGACACGTCCATTTCCATGAAGTCACCCGGAAAATCACGACCATGACTGACACGATATCCAGAAAGAAAAAATTGAGAAAGAGCCTCACACTTGCCCTTTTTTCATATCCGAAAAGTTCTCCTCATGGTCTGTAGATCAGTCCTGCCATCCCTTGACCCGAAACATAAGCCGAGTTTGTGTTTTCAGACAACTGTCATAACAGCCCTGGCCTACACACCCTAGAGGCTCAGGCCCCTGTGCCAAACCTGACGACTGTGCTTGCCCTCTCCAAGGGAATTGTATGTGCCCATTCGAATGTCACAACCCTACGAATAGGATAAACCTCCAAAGTCCCTGAGGCCATCCCAGTATTTGTGGCGTCCCAGGACAAACAGGGGCAATCTGGGCCCATCTGAGCACCTACTGGTACTCACCCGTAGACTGATGTCCCCAGAGGTAAAAAGAAACGAACAGGCCCCTAGGCACCTATCCGATCCATTGCTTTTGTTTCCAGGCATCTCTCCTCAGAGGCCTGGATTTCAATAACAATATGGCTGATTCTTGACTCACCCATCAGAACAAATCTCTTCTCCATATGGGAGACTTGCACGATGGAGGTGTGTGAAAGCCTCTCTTTAGGAGAACCCTTCAGGACCCAGGGCCACCGCTTCATTCCATGGTCTCCATAGACACAAAATCATATTAGGACACATCCACGGGAGAGTCCATTTCAACTCAGCCTCCTCGGTTGCAACCCCAGATCCAGCAGATGTAACCTGTCTTGTTGCTTGGAGATAATTGGAATGCGAGGTGGGCTACCCAGCCATCCATCCTTAGAACCCTGCTCGGAATCGTTGTCCTGGAGCCAACCAACAAGTCTCAATTGTCCTGCAGAAGAATCTTTGAAGTTGGGAGCTTCTCACAACTCCCAACGTGGGAAAACGCACATGGCCTCGTGATCCACCCCCGCTTCAAGAAGGGGCCATCAGGGACAGAATGTCCAACCTGAGCAATCGTCTGATCCTCGCCCTGACTTCAGATGCACGAGATCTCGATTCAGGTCTGTAGATTGTGCCTGCCATATCCTCACCCAGAATCCTAGACCTAGCTTGGGTTCTCAGACTTCCATCCTCAAACTACTGGCCCACAAGCCCTCCATTTGGCAATCCAGAACTACAATGCAGCACTCTGCCGGCCCTCCAGAAGAAAAAC
>NW_026754690.1:0-1261 GCF_022355385.1 Mustela nigripes
TATTCTCAAAAATGTGTCTTCAAACAAACACCAAATATTTTGTGCCTGGTTAGACTCGTATTGTTTGTCCCTTTTTTCCTTGCTTTTTCATATGTCTTTTGACTGTTATGAGAGAGTGAAATGGTCTCTTATTTATCTTTCTGAGATTGATAGATGTGACGTAGCCCATGCTCTCCACAGCACTGCCATATGAGGTAAGTGGAAGAATTCATTCTTGCTTATGCCTCAGTAAGGATTTGCAGTGACTTGGAGGACAGTTAGATGGTAGTACTGTCTGAGAACCCCTGGCTTGTCTTCAGCCAAGAACACAACTGGAAGATTACCACATTAACTGCAACTTGATGGAAATTGACTTGAGGCCTACAAAGTAAACTCCAAGCAAAAGAGAAAAAATGTCACAGAGACTATAGGAGAAGATTGGAGACATGGTTCAGGGGAGAAGTTGGCATTGGTTCATTAGAGGGAAGTTAGGTAATGCAAAATACAAATTCACAGGAGAGTTCAGCACACTGGGAATTCGGAAGGAACATGTTTCCAAATGCCATTGGCTTTGACAAGCAAAGGGTCTGAATGGCATGACTTCTTGACAACAAATGGTCTTGAGGCCTGGAGATTTCTGATCTGCAGGCTTGGTAGACATCGAATTGAGAGAACACAGGGTTTCTCCTGTAGAGGACACCATCAAGCATCCAGGTACAGACAGCCTGGAAACCATGATCAGAGACAATGCCAGGAGACATAGTGGGAAGATAGTGGGTTGTGGCACTTCATCCATGAGAGGCAGTGTTCATGGAGATTACTCAATGGGGGCACAAGAAATATTGTGATCTCGCACCAGCAGCATAAAGACTGAGCTACTGGCCAAAGACAAGATGGTGAGGACATTAGCTGTCTAACCTGCCAACATGAAATCACAATCGTGGACATTTGGGGGATTTCCTTCCTCAGTCCAAGTTGCTTAGTCCCAGGAGAACAGACTCTCCCATACAGGAGTGGAAGAAAGCCTTGACCACATGCTCTTTTCTGAACACAGCATTCTGAAAGCTGGCATTCTGGTGAGTTGGTGGAATGTCTCCTTTAACAGGCACACAAGAGCCGACCAAGATAAACCTCAGCATATTCACCCCAGGCCCCAAAAAAACCAAATGGCAGGCAAGGAGAACCTCTGCAGATGACTAGCCTCAAGGACAGGGGACACCACAACACAAAAGCAGGGACATGTGTGACACACACACACACACACACACACACACACACACAC
>NW_026754691.1:0-1261 GCF_022355385.1 Mustela nigripes
CATTTGACTTCCCACTTAAGGGAAAATAAGAGTGCCTTCTAATAGATTTTAAATTGGAAATGACAAAGGAAGCTTATACAGGATTATAAAATGGGAAATTTCATTTAGATAAGCAATAATTTCAAAGTCATCTTCTTAATATTACAGACTCTTCACACAATCATAATTTTATTTTGGTATTATATGGTAATTTGAAATATAGTAAATATAAAGAATTTATATTTAAATATAAAGAATTATATAAATTCTTTATATTTAAATATAAAGAATTATAGCGAGTCTGGTCATAGTTTAATGGCAACAAAAGTCAATTTAGAAGTATGGTCTACCAATTATTAATACATTTGGAAATGGTGTGTCATCTTCACTCCACTTGTCTCACTAAAACAGTGAGCCAAAAAATAGGTCCAAGCTGTTTACTATGGTCAAAATGGGTTGCGTTTGCACTTGGTAAAGAAGCAGTCATATTTTGGAAGAAGAAACAGAGGCTATTAATATTTTCAACTTATTTTCAGAAAACGAAAGAAAGGATAATCTAAGCTAAAGCCAAAATCTTACACATGGTGGCAGGAAAATGATCTTTTCCCAGATAAAGGGTTTTTCAACTTAGCCATGTTAGGAGGAAGAAGAGATGAGACATTGTGGACTTGACTAAGGTTTGTACACTGTTCAAAAAGTTTTCAAAATAATGTGTATTATTTTTCTTCTTTTAGTTGAGACAAAGCAAGCAAACAAACAAACAAACAAAAAACTACTAATGAGCTTACTCTTAAAAGGAGGTAAACAAGAAACTAGGAAAAATTGAGTGTTAGGTATTGTCCCCCTCCTTTTTTTAAAAAATTATGTTATGTTAGTTACCATACACTACATCATTAGTTTTTGAAGTAGTGTTCCATGATTCATTGTTTGTGTAAATCACCCAGTGCCCCATGCAATATGTGCCCTCCTTAATACCCATCACCAGGCTCACCCATCCCCACATCCTTCTCATCTTTAAAACCCTCAGTTTGTTTCTTGGAGTCCATAGTTTTTCATGTTTCATTTCCCCCTCCAATTCCCCCACTTCATTTTTCCTTTCCTTCTCCTTATGTCCTCCATGCTATTCCTTAGGTTCCACAAATAAGTGAAACCATATGATGATTGACTTTCTCTGCTTGACTTATTTCACTTAGCATAATCTCCTCCAGTCCCATCCATGTTGATGCAAAAGTTGGGTATTCATCCTTTCTGATGGCTGAGTGATATTCCATTGTATCCATAG
>NW_026754692.1:0-617 GCF_022355385.1 Mustela nigripes
CTGTTCCGCTGAGGGACATCGCTCCAGAGGCTAAACCAGGGCGAAGCCCACCCGGGGACAGCGTGGCCTCAGGTCCCGCAGGGTCACAGAAGGATCGGGGGTGTCTGAGTGTCGCAGAGCTTGCGGGTATTGGAACGGGAAAACTGGCTACAGAGACAGAGCCAACAGTAAGATCACAGCTCAGGGTTACCTTGAACCGGTTGCAGGCTCAGTGAGCTCAGAGCGCGGCTGGAGGTCAGACAGATGGGAGTAACTGGGCACTGTTCTCTAAGGACACACTGAGGACTGGGGCACTGGGTTCTAGGCTACTCTGGGCCTGAGACCAGGAGGCCGATATTTGTATTCCCGTCCTCCAGAACTCTACGGAAAGCACTCAGGGAACAAAAGCCCCTGAAAGCAAACCAGAGCGGATTACTCAGCCCCTGGTAAGGGCAGTGCAATTCCGCCTGGGGCAAAGACACTTGAGAATCACTACACCAGGCCCCTCCCCCAGAAGATCAACAAGAAATCAAGCCACGACTAAGTTCAAATACAAAGGAGTGCGGTTTCAATACCAAGGAGAGCAAAAGAATTCCAGAGGAGAAAAAAGCAAAGCACGGAACTCATGGCTTTCTCCC
>NW_026754692.1:717-1260 GCF_022355385.1 Mustela nigripes
GGGAACAAAAGCTCCTGAAAGCAAATCCGAGCGGATTACTCAGCCCAACCCCTGGTAAGGGTGGTGCAATTCCGCCTGGGGCAATGACACTTGAGAATCACTACACCAGGCCCCTCCCCCAGAAGATCAACAAGAAATCAAGCCACGACTAAGTTCAAATACAAAGGAGTGCGGTTTCAATACCAAGGAGAGCAAAAGAATTCCAGAGGAGAAAAAAGCAAAGCACGGAACTCATGGCTTTCTCCCAGTAATTTTTTTCGTCTTGCAGTTAATTTAAATTTTTTTTTCATTTTTTTCTCTTCTTCGTCTAAAATTTTTTTTAACTTTTACCCTTTTCTTTTTTAACGTTTTTTAACTAGTTTATCTAACATATATATTTTTCTTTTTTATATTTTTCTTTATTTGTTTTCCTTTTTTAGATTCTTTTCTTTTCTTTTTTTTTTTTACTTTTTTTTCTTTCTTTCTTTTTGAACCTCTTTTTATCCCCTTTCTTCGACCTCATGATTTGGGATCTCTTTTGATTTAGTTAAAGCATATTTTCCT
>NW_026754693.1:0-1260 GCF_022355385.1 Mustela nigripes
CCATTTCAACTCAGCCATCCCGTTTGCTCCCGCAGAGCCATCAGATCTAAACTGCCTTGTTGCTAGGAGACAATTGGAATGCGAGGCGGGCTTCCCAGGCATCCATCCTCGAACTGTGCCCTGGAATCATTCCATATGGGATGTCCTGGACCTCTCCAACAGGTCTCCATTGTCCCGCAGAAGGAATCCTTGAAGGGGGCATCCCACAACTCCCAACGTGGGAAAACCTCCATGGCCTCGAGATTCCGCTCCCTTCATGAAGGGGCCGTCATGCACAGAAACTCCAACGTGAGCCAACGTCTAATCCTCGCCCTGACTTCAGATGCCTGACATCTTGGTTCTGATGTGAAGGGGGTACCTGCCGTGCCCTCGCCCTGAAACCCAAATCTAGCTTGTGTTCTCAGACTTCCGTCCTCACACTCCTGGCCCCGAAACCCTCAAGTTTGGCAATTCCGGACCCACAATGCAGCACTCTGCCTGCCCTCTAGAAAAAAAAAATATTGCCTAATGAACTGCCCAGGCAGCTTAAATGAGGATCAACCTACACGGCACTCGAATGTACACAAATTATATAGTCCCACCTGGGCACTAATGCACTTTCTGACACAACCTGAGCCCGGACGTCCTGACCAACACCCAGACAGCTGACCGCACACTGAGCACATCAGACCCGCCATGGCCTTAGATCATCATCTCTTCCCGACCTCAGTTTTCTAGCTTCAGAACTTTGACTTTATCTCCAATCCCTGCCCAGGGGTGAGTGTGATGCACAAGTCAGAACTCCTCCTTACCTATGGCAAGAAACCTTGTGGTTGGCATGTTGTCCAACGTTCAGTGTAGGAGAAACCAGCATTCACCCTGAGTCCCCGCCCATTCTTGAGTGCGACGAGGGCATAAACATGCATTGTGACTCTCAGCATGAGTCCTGTCTTATAGTAAGTCCTCTTAGTGACTGGACCATTAGATGTCATAATGGGCATGATATGTCCCTAGGCCCCAATATTTAACCAGATTACCGGATGTCCAGTCGCTAATCCCCGGGGCTCTACTCTGGAGTCCCTCATTTGGTGGGACACCTGAGGTAAAAAAAAAAAACAAAACAAAACAAAGCAAAAACAACAACAAAACAGACTTATTCCATCCCACAGAATGACCCCAAACTCTTTGGATGGGGCACACCTCCAGAGAGTAAGACTCGTCCATTTCCCATGAAGTCACCCATGTTCATGAAATTTCCGGGTGACTTCATGGGAAATGGAC
>NW_026754694.1:0-1260 GCF_022355385.1 Mustela nigripes
CGTGACCAACACCCAGACAGCTGACCGCACACTGAGCACATCAGGCCAGCCACGGCCTTAGGACATCATCTCTTCCCTACCTCAGTTTTCAGTCTTCAAAACCTAGACCTTATCTCCAATCACTGCCCAGGGGTGACGATGATGCAGAAATCAGAACTCTTCCTTACCCAAGGCAAGAAACCATGTGGTTGGCATATTGTCCAACGTTCAGTGTAGGAGAAACCAGCCTTCACCCTGACGCCCCGCCCATTCTTGAGTGCGACAAGGGCAAAAGCACGCATTGTGACCCTCAGCGTGAGTCCTGTCCTCTAGTATGTCCTCTCAGTGGCTGGACCATTAGATGTCATAATGGGCTTGACATGTCACTAGGCCCCAATTTTTAACCAGATTTATGGTTGTCCAGTCGCCCCTCCCAGGGCTCTTATCTGGAATCCCTCATTTGGTGGGACACCTGAGGTTGAAAAACAAAACAAATCAAATCAACAACAACAGAACAACGGACTTCTTCCATCCCACAGAATGACGCCAAACTCTTTGGACGGGGTCAAACCCCCAGAGAGTAAGACTCTTCCATTTCCAATGAAGTCACCCGGAAATTTCATGACCATGAGTGACACGATAACCAGAGATAAAAACTTGAGCAAGACCCTCACACTCGCCCTATTTTCATATCCCAAAGCGTTTTCCTCATGGTCTGTAGATCAGTCCTGCCATACCTATGACCCGAAACATAAGCCGAGTTTGTGTTTTCAGGCAACTGTCCAAACAGCCCTGGCCTACACACCCTACAGGCTCAGGCCCCTGGAACCAAACATGAAGACTGTGCTTGCCCTCTCCAAGGGAATTGTATGTCCCATTCCAATGGCCACAACCCTACTAATAGGATAAACCTCCAAAGTCCCTGAGGCCATCCGAATATTTGTGGCATCCCAGGACAAACAGGGGCAATCTGGGCCCATCTGAGCACCTATCGGCACTCAGACCCGTAGACTGATGTCCCCAGAGGTAAAAAGGAACGAACATGCCCCTAGGCACCTATCAGATCCATTGCTTTGGTTTCCAAGCATCTCTCCATAGAGATCCTTAGAACCCTTAGAATCCTGCTCTTGCGTCGTTCCTTATGGGACTTATTTGAACCATCCAACAGGTCTCGACTGTCCCACAGGAGTCCGTGTGCATGGAGCACCTCACAACTCATATCATGGAAAGTTTTCAAGGTCACATGATGCCCCCAATCTTCATGAAGGCGGATCATGTTAA
>NW_026754695.1:0-1260 GCF_022355385.1 Mustela nigripes
GAATGCTGGTTTCTCCTACACTGAACGTTGGACAACATGCCAACCAGAAGGTTTCTTGCCATGGTTTAGGGAGAGTTCTGATTTCTGCATCACAGTCACCCCTGGGCAGTGATTGGAGATAAGGTCTAGGTTCTATAGCCTGAAAACTGAGGTAGGGAAGAGATGATGACCTAAGGCCATGGCGGGTCTGATGTGCTCAGTGGGCGGTCAGCTGTCTGGGTGATGGTCACGAGGTCCGGGCTCAGGTTGTCAGACAGTGCATTAGTGCCCAGGTTAGACTATATAATTTTGGTGCCTTTGAGTGCCTTGTAGGTTCTTATCTGAAGAACTCTTCAGGATATGAAGAATGAGCGAGTCTGAGCCACGTGCTCAGGCTTTTGTCTCTGGATTTTGTATCAGAGATGGCTGTGGAAGGTTGGAGAGGCCTCATGAGCCATGGACGAATCTTGCTCTCTGTGGATTTGGCCCGATCCCAATTGTTTTTCTTCAATCTGTGGGATGGGAGGACTCCTTTCCGGGTTGTTACCTCAGGTGTTCCACCAAAAGCGGAATTCCAAAGCAGTGCCCTGGGGAAGACACAACCCGAACTATTGTTAAAAATTGGGGCCTATGGGCATGGGAAGCCCAATATGCTGTCTCTTCATTCAGCCACCGAGGGGCCTTACCTGAGGACTGGGCTAAGGGTGAGGGTCACAATGTGAGTTTGCCACCTATGTGGCCCACAAGCAATGGCGGGGCCTCATCCGACAAATATATTTCCACTACACTGAACGTTGGACAACAATCCAACCACAAGGTTCTTGCCATTTAACGGGAGTTCTGAATTCTGCATCATTTTCTAACCAGGGCAGTGATTGGAGATAAGGTCTAGGATCTGAATCCTGAAAACTGAGATTGGGAAGAGATAACGACCTAAGGCAATGGCTGGTCCTATGTGCTCAGTGAGCGGTAAGCTCTCTGGGTGGGGCCAGGATGTCCAGGCTCAGGCTCTGTCAGAAAGGGCATTATTGCCCAGGTCAGCCTATATATTTTGGGTACAGCCAAGTGGCGTGCAGGTTGATCTTCATTTGGGGTTTCTGGGTAGCGCCAGAGGGCAATGTTTTTCTTTTGGAGTGCAAGCAGAGTGCTGCATTGTAATACTGGATTGCCAAACTGGAGGGCTTGTGGGCCATTAGTCTGAGGACGGAAGTCTGAGGACACAAGCTTGGCTTAGGTTTCTGGGTGAGGACATGGCAGGCACAATATACAGACCTGAATCGA
>NW_026754696.1:0-1260 GCF_022355385.1 Mustela nigripes
GATTCTTCTGCAGGACAATTGAGACCTGTTGTTTGGCTCCAGGACTACAATTCCGAGGAGGGTTCTAAGGATGGATGGCTGGGTAGCCCACCTCGCATTCCAATTGTCTCCAAGCAACAATAGAGGTTAGATCTGCTGGATCTGTGGGAGCAACCGAGGAGGCTGAGTTGAAATGGACTCTCTCGTGGATGTGTCCTAATATGATTTTGTGTATATGGAGTCCTTGGAATGAAGCGGTGGCACTGGGGCCCTGAAGGCTTCTCCTAAAGAGAGGCTTTCACACAGCTCCATTGTGCAACTTTCCCATGTGTAGATGAGATTTGTTCTCTTGGGTGAGTCAAGAAACAGCCATATGCTGTTATTGAAATCCAGACCTCTGAGGAGAGATGCCTCAAAACAAAACAATGGATCCGATAGGTGCCTAGGGGCCTGTTCATTCTTTTTACCTCTGGGGACATCAGTCTACGGGTCTGAGTGCAGGTAGGTGCTCAGATGGGCCAAGATTGCCCCTGTTTGTCCTGGGAAGCCACAAATATTGGGATGGCCTCAGGGACTTTGGAGGTATATCCTCTTAGTAGGTTTGTGGCCAGTGGAAAGGGCAAATACAATTCCCTTGGAGAGGGCAAGCACAGTCGTCAGTTTTGGCTCCAGGGGCCTGAGCCTGTAGGGTGGGACACCGGAGGGCTGGGCTGTTTGGACATTGTCTGAAAACGCAAACTCGGCTTATGTTCGGGTCATAGGTATGGCAGGACTGATCTACAGACCATGAGGAGAACTCTTCGGGACATGAAAAAAGGGCGAGTGTGAGGCTCTTGCTCAAGTTTTTGTCTCTGGATATCGTGTCACTCATGTTTGTGAAATTTCCGTGTGACTTCATGGGAAATGGACTAGTCTTACTCTCTGGGGGTTTGGCCCCGTCCAAAGAGTTTGGGGTCATTCTGTGGGATGGAAGTAGTCCGTTGTTTTGTTGTTGTTGATTCGTTTTTTTTTTGTTCTTCAACCTCAGGTGTCCCACCAAATGAGGGATTCCAGAGTATAGCCCTGGGGAGGGGCGAGAGGAGAACCAGAAATCTGGTTAAAAATTGGGGCCTAAGGACATGTCAAGCCCATTATGAAATCTAATGTTCCAGCCTCTGAGAGGACGTACTAGAGGACAGGACTCACGCTGAGGGTCACAATGCTTGTTTTTGCCCTCGTCGCACTCAAGAATGGGCGGGCCTCAGGCTGAATGCTGGTTTCTCCTACACTGAACGTTGGACA
>NW_026754697.1:0-1260 GCF_022355385.1 Mustela nigripes
ATCAACCTTTTGTCTGCACTGTCATTTGCAAATATCTTCTCCCATTCCATGGGTTGCCTCTTTGTTTTCTTGACTGTTTCCTTTGCTGTGCAGAAGCTTTTGATTTTGATGAAGTTCCAAAAGTTCATTTTCACTTCTGTTTCCTTTGCCTTTGGAGACATATCTTGGAAGAAGTTGCTGTGGCTGATATCGAAGAGGTTACTGCCTATGTTCTCCTCTAGGATTCTGATGGATTCCTGTCTCATGTTGAGATCTTTTATCCATCTTGAGTTTATTTTTGTGTACGGTGTAAGAGAATGGTCACGTTTCATTCTTCTACATAGAGCTGTCCAGTTTTCCCAGCACCAATTATTGAAGAGACTGTATTTTTTTCCACTGTATATTTTTTCCTGTTTGGTCAAAGATTATTTGACTGTAGAGTTGAGGGTCCATATCTGGGCTCTCTACTCTGTTCCAATGGACTGTGTGTCTGTTTTTATGCCAGTACCATGCTGTCTTGGTGATCACAGCTTTTAGTAAAGCTTGAAATCAGGTAACATGATGCCCCCAGTTTTATTTTTGTTTTTCAACATTTCCATGGCAATTCCGGGTCTCTTCTGATTCCATACAAATTTTACGATAATTTGCTCCAGCTCTTTGAAAAATACCAGTGGAATTTTGATCAGAATGGCATTAAAAGTATAGACCCTCCCCAAAAGGAGAATTTCAGACCAATATCACTGATGAATATGGATGCTAAGATTCTCAACAAGATCCTAGCAAACAGGACCCAACAACACATTAAAAAGATTATCCACCATGACCAGGTGGGATTCATCCCTGGGCTACAAGGATGGTTCAACATTCGCAAATCTATCAATGTGATAGAAGAAATTAATAAGAGAAGAGAGAAGAACCACATGGTCCTCTCAATTGATGCAGAAAAAGCATTTGACAAAAGCCAGCATCCGTTTCTGATTAAAACACTTCAAAGGATAGGGATAGAGGGAACATTCCTGACGTTCATCAAATCTATTTATGAAAGACCCACAGCAAATATCATCCTCAATGGGAAAAAGCTTGCGTCCTTCCCGTTGAGATCAGGAACATGACAAGGATGCCCACTCTCACCACTCTTGTTCAACATAGTGTTAGAAGTCCTAGCAACAGCAATCATACAACAAAGAGAAATAAAAGGTATCCAAATTGTCAATGAAGAAGTCAAACTCTCTCTTCGCAGATGACATGATTCTTTATATGGAAAACCCAAAAGATTCCACC
>NW_026754698.1:0-1260 GCF_022355385.1 Mustela nigripes
TCAGAGAGCGCATTAGTGCCCAGGTTAGACTATATATTTTGGGTGCCTTCGAGTGCCGTGTAGGTTCTTATCTGAAGAACTCTTCAGGATATGAAGATGAGCGAGTCTGAGGCACGTGCTCAGGCTTTTGTCTCTGGATTTTGTATCTGTGATGGCCGTGGAATGTTGGGGAGGCCTCATGGGCCATGGACGAACCTTGCTCTCTGTGGATTTGGCCCGATACCAATTGTTGTTCGTCAATCTGTGGGATGGAAGACTCCTTTCAGGTTGTTACCTCAGGTGTCCCACCAAAAGAGGAATTCCAAAGCTGAGCCCTGGGGAAGAGTGAAGGGACAACCGGAACTATGGTTAAAAATTGGGGCCTAGGGGCATGGCAAGCCCAATATGCTGTCTCCTCATCCAGTCACTGAGAGGCCTTACCGGAGGACTGGGCTCAGGCTGAGTGTCAGAAGGTGTGTTTGTGACCAATGTGGCCCGCAAGCATGGGCGGGGCCTCATGGGCCACACTGGTTTCAACTACACTGAACCTTGGACAACATGCCAACTACAAGGTTTCTTGCCAAGGGGAAAGAGTTGTGATTTCTGCATCATTTTCAAACCCGGGCCGTGATTGGAGATGGGTTCTAGGTTCTGAAGCCTGAAAACCGAGGTTGAGAAGAGATGACGACCTAAGGCCATGGCAGGTCCGATGTGCTCAGTGTGTGGCCAGCTGTCTGGGTGGGGCCAGGAGGTCCAGGCTCAGTCTGTGTCAGAAAGGGCATTAGTGCCCAGGTCAGCCTATATATTTGGGGTACAGCCGAATGGCGTGCAGGTTGATCCTCATTTGGGGTTTCTTGGTAGGCCCAGAGGGCAATGGTTTTCTTCTGGAGGGCAGGCAGAGTGCTGCATTGTAGTCTTGATTGCCAAACTGGAGGGCTTGTGGGCCAGTAGTCTGAGGACGGAAATCTGAGAACCCAAGCTAGGCCTAGGGTTCTGGGAGAGGATATGGCAGGCACAATCTACAGACCTGAATAGAGATCTCGTGTATCTGAAGTCAGGGCGAGGATCAGACAATCGCTCAGTTTGGACATTCTGTTCCTGATGGCCCCTTCTTGTAGGTGGGGTGGATCACGAGGCCATGGGGTTTTTCCCAAGATGGGAGTTCTGAGAAGCTCCCAACTGCAAAGATTCTTCTGCAGGACAATTGAGACCTGTTGGTTGGCTCCAGGACAACGATTCTGAGCAAGGTTCTAAGGATGGATGCCTGGGTAGCACACCTCG
>NW_026754699.1:0-1260 GCF_022355385.1 Mustela nigripes
TTTTGATTTGCATTTTCCTGATAATTAATGATGTTGGGGATCTTTTCGTGTGTCTACTAGCAATCTATACGTCTCCTTTGGAAAGATGTCTATTCAGGTCCTTTGACCATTTTTTAATTGGATTATTTGCTTTTTTGGTGTCAAGTTGTACAAGTTTGTTTTTTTAAATATATTTTGGATATTAGCTCCGTATCAAATATAACATTTTCAAATACTTCTCCCATTCAATAGGTTATATTTTTGTTTTGTTGGAGGTTTCCTTCACTGTGTAGAAGCTTTTTATTTTGGTGTATTTCCGCTTGCCTGAGGAGACATAGCTAAAAAAAAAAAAAAAAATGTTCCTATTGCTGAAGTCAAAGAAATTACTGCCTATGTTTTCTTTTAAGAATTTATGGTTCCAGGGGCACCTGGGTGGCTCAGTGGGTTAAGGCCTCTGCCTTCATCTCTGGTCATGGTCTCAGGGACCTGGGATGGAGCCCTGCATCGGGCTCTCTGCTCAGCGGGGAGCCTGCTTCCTCCTCTCTCTCTCTGCCTGCCTCTCTGACTACTTGTGATGTCTGTCAAATAAATAAAAATCTTGAAAAAAAAAAGAATTTATGGATCAAATGGAGACAGTTATGTTTATGTCTTCAATCCACTTTGAGTTTAGTTTCATGTATGGTGTGAGAAAGTGGTTTAGTTTCATTTTTTTTTTGCATGTGGCTATCCAGATTTTACAACACAATTTGTTGAAAAGACTGTCTTTTTCCCATTATATATTCTTGCCTCCTTTGTCATAGATTAATTGACCCACCATAAAAAGCATGGGTTTGCTTATGGACTTTCTATTCTGTTACATTGATTTATGTGTCTGTTTTTGGCCAGTACCATACTGTTTTGATTACTACAGCTTTGTAATAAAGTTTGAAATCTGGGACTGTGATACCTCTAGCCTTGTTCTTCTTATCCAAGACTGCTTTGGCTATTTGGATTTTTTGTTTGTTTACTTTTTTGTTTTTTTATTTGTCTGTTTTTTGTATTCCAGACAAATTTTAGGATTATTCTAGTTCTGTGAAAAATGTTGTTGGTATTTTGATGGGAGTTGCCTTAGTTTGTAGATTACTTTGAGTAATATGGACATTTTAACAATATTGATTGTTCCAATTCATGAGCATGGACTATCTTTCCATTTTTTAGTGTCATTTTTTAGTGTCATTTTTAGTATCTGACCCTGATCAAAGTCAGATAAAGGCATTATAAAGAAAGAAAACCACAGGCCAA
>NW_026754700.1:0-1260 GCF_022355385.1 Mustela nigripes
ATATGGTAATTTTACTTTTAATAATATGAATAGTCTCCATACTGTTTTCCATACAAATTTATATCCCTATCACAGTGCTTAAGTTCCCCATTTTCCCCAATATTTACCAAAATTTGTTAGTTTTAATTGTTTGGTAGTATATATTCTAATAGGTAGTAATATCTTGCTGTGTTTTTCAGAGGTAAACAAAAACAACAGCATAATGACTTTGCCCTGAGTTTTTTACGTTGAGCACTTTTTAATGCTCCTGTTGGTCATTTATATAAGTTTTTTGAAAAAAAAGGCTATTGAGATCCTTTTGCTATTTATTTAATTATATATATTTTTCTTTTTGTATCTGTTGATTATTAACCTCTTTTCAGATATAAGATTTGTAAGTATTTTCTTGCATTCTGTGGATTGTGTTTTCATTCCCTTTTTTTGGCAATGCAGAAACTTTACTTTGATGTAATACCATTTATTTATTTTTGCTTTTTTTGCTTGTGTTTTTGGTCTGGTATCCAAAAAACTATTGGCAAGACCAATGTCAAGGAGAATTTTTCCTATGTTTTCCTTTAGGAAATTTAGTTTCATGCATCACATTTAAGTCTTTAATCTATTTCAAGTTAAGATTTATGAGTGATATAAGGTTCCAGTTTTATGCTGGTTTATGTGACTATTCAGTTTTAAATATCATTTACTGAAACAGACTATCTTTACCCATTACATATGTTGGCCCCTGTCAAATATTAGGTGACTGTATGAAAGGATTTATTTCTGGACTCTCCATTCTGTTCTACTTGTTTATTGGTCTGTTTTTATGCCAGTATACTTTATTGTTTTGAGCATGGGGGCTTTGTAGTATAGTTTCAAATCAAGGAGTGTAATTTTGCTTCTTCATTCTTTCTCAGAACTGCTTTGATTATTTGTTTGTCTCATATAAATTTTAGGATTCTTTACTTACTTCTGTAAAAACACAATATTGGATTTTTTAAAAGATTATTTATTTATTTATTTCACAGAGAGAGATGACAAGCAGGCAGAGAGGCAGGCAGAGAGAGAAGAGGCAGGTAGCAGCTTCCTGCTGAGCAGAGAGGCTGATGCGGGGCTCGATCCCAGAACCCTGGGATCATGTCCTGAGCCGAAGGCAGCAGCTTAACCCACTGAGCCACCCAGGTGCCCCTAACATTGGATTTTTGATAGGAATTGAATTTACAGATGGTTTTCGGTAGTATGGACATTTTAACAATGTTAATTCTTACCATTCATAAATATGAGCTA
>NW_026754701.1:0-1260 GCF_022355385.1 Mustela nigripes
GCCAACTCTTGATCTCAGCTCGGGTCTTGATCTCAAGGTGGTGAGTTTGAGTTCCACACTGGGCTCTGCACTGGGTGTGGAGCCTGCTTTAAACTAAACTAAACTAAACTAAACTAAACTAAACTAAACTAAAATAACACCTCTGTCAAAAGTATGTGAATTCACAACTTACATGTAAGTCAAGTTCTACTTGTTCTAAGACAGCATGAAAACCAAGATGTCGTTATCAAGACAGGAAGCAAGATAAATTGTGTATTCCATGTGCCGTGAGATGACTCCAACTGCATCCAAGTCAGCCATGGCCCTCCACACATCTGCAAGAGAGGGTATATTATCCCCATTAGCACAGAGGAAACCAAGGCTCAGAGAGGTTAAAAAAAAAAGAGTCCAAGGTCATAGCATCATTTAGCAGCATAGCCAAAATGTATAGGAATTACCTCAAAATAGGCCAGACTAGTGGAAGAGTTATGAAAACCCAGGTAGAACGCTGCCTCAGAAAGGCAGATAATCAATAAAGGAAAAATAAAGAAGCACCTAGGTGGCTCTGTTGGTTAAGCATCTGCATTGGGCTCAGGTCATAATCCTGGGATCTTGCCCTATGTCAGACTTCCTGCTCAGCAGGGAGTCTGCTTCTCCCTCTGCCTCTGCTCCCCATTCATTCTCATAAACAAACAGATCAATAAAATCTTACCCAAAAAAAAGAAAAAAATAAAGATTATAAGCTTACAATAAAGATATGAATGATGAGCCAAAGCTTTCAGTGACACACCCACACCTGCCTACAGTTCTCTGGCTAAAACATGGGTGGAATTGATGGGGTTAGAAGAACAGGAGGCACATAGGCCCGGACAGCACAGCCCCAGCAGATGCAGAATCCTGGTGTAGGTTTAGCTAGCTTTCATTGTCCTTTAAAATGTCAAAGCTAAAGAAATCTGGTAGTGTTATTGAAGTCTGATCCTGGGGGATGCCTGGTTGGCTCAGTCTGTTAGGCAGCAGCCTAACATGACTCAGGTCATGATCACAGGGTCCTGGGATCAAGTCTGGCATCAGACTCCTTACCCAACCAGAAGCCTGCCTCACCCTCTGCCTGTTGCTCCCCCTGCTTGTGCTCTCTCACTGACAAATAAATAATCTTTAAAAAGAAAGAAGAAAGAAAAAAGAATGAAAAAAAAAAAGAAAGAAAAAAAAAGAAAAAAGAAAAAAAAAAAGAAAAAAAATCTGATCCACAGTATAGACCAACACAAAGGAGGGTACTTTCTT
>NW_026754702.1:0-1260 GCF_022355385.1 Mustela nigripes
ACAATTGGGATCGGGCCAAATCCACAGAGAGCAAGATTCGTCCATGTTCCATGAGGCCTCCCCAACATTCCACGGCCATCGCTGATACAAAATCCAGAGACAAAAGCCTGAGCACGCGCCTCAGACTCGCTCATTCTTCATATTCTGAAGAGTTCTTCACATAAGAACCTACTCGGCACTCGAATGAACCCAATTATATATAGTCTAACCTGGGCACTAATGCACTGTGGGACAACCTGAGCCCGGACCTACTGACCAACACCCAGACAGCTGACCGCACACTGAGCACATCAGACCCGCCATGGCCTTAGGTCATCATCTCATCCCTACCTGAGTATTCAGGCTTCAGAACCTAGTCCTTATCTCCAATCACTGCCCGGGGAGACTGTGATGCAGAATCCGAACTCTTCCTTACCCATGGCAAGAAACATTGTGGTTGGCATTTTGTCCAACGTTCAGTGTAGGACAAACCAGCATTCACCCTGAGGCCCCGTCCAACTTTGAGTGCGACGAGGGCATAAACACGCATTGTGACCCTCAGCGTGAGTCCTGTCCTCTAGTACCTCCTCTCAGGGGCTGGGCCATTAGATGTCATAATGGGCTTGACATATCCCTAGGCCCCAATTTTTAACCAGATTTCTGTTTGTCCAGTCGCCCCTCCTCAGGGCTCTACTCTGGAATCCCTAATTTTGTCAGACACCTGAGGTTGAAAAACAAAACAAAACAAAGCAACAACAACAGAACAACGGACTTCTTCCATCCCACAGAATGACCCCAAATTCTTTGGACGGGGCCAAACCCCCATAGAGTAAGACTCGTACATTTCCCATGAAGTCACCCGGAAACTTCACGACCATGAGTGACACGATATCCAGAAACAAAAACTTGAGCAGGAGCCTCACACTCGCCCTTTTTTCATATCCGAAGAGTTCTCCTCATGGTCTGTAGATCGGTCCTATGATACCTATGACCCGAAACATAAGCCGAGTTTGTGTTTTTAGACAACTGTCCAAACAGCCCTGGCCTACACACCCTACAGTCTCAGGCCCCTGTAGCCAAACCTGACGACTGTGCTTGCCCTCTCCAAGGGAATTGTATGTGCCCATTCCAATGTCCACAACCCTACTAATAGGATCAACATGCAAAGTCCCTTAGGCCATCCCAATATTTGCGGCTTCCCAGGACAAACATGGGCAATCTGGGCCCATCTGAGCACCTACCAGCACTCAGACCCGTAGACTGATGTCCCTAGAGGTAAAA
>NW_026754703.1:0-1260 GCF_022355385.1 Mustela nigripes
CCTTTAAATTTTGAAAGAGCTTCAGGAGAAGCAGTGTTCTTTTCTTAAAGTTTGGTGGATTTTGTTCGGGCATCCTGCAGGGCCTGGGGTCTTGTCTTTTGGGAGGTTTTTGATCACTGCTTTAATCCCGTTCCTGGATAATGGTCTATTCAGGTTATACATTTCTTCCTGGTTCAATTTTGGGATTTTACAGTTTTCTAGGAATGCATCCATTTCACCTAGGTTGCCTAGCTTATTGGAATATACTCCCCCCCCCAATTTCTATTACCCACCACGACTTTCCCCAACCTCCCACTCCCGCTCTTTCAAAGCCCTCATATTCTTTTTCAGAGTCCATAGTCTCTCATGGTTCCCCTCTCCTTTCAATTTCCCTCCACTCCCTTCTCTTCTCTACCTCCCCTTGTCCTCCATGCTATTTGTTATGCTCCACACAAAAGTGAATCCATATGATAATTGACTCTCTATGCTTGATTTATTTCACTCAGCACAATCTCTTCCAGTCCCGTCCATGTTGGTGCCAAATTTGGGTATTCATTCTTTCTGAATGGAGGCATAATATTCCATAGTGTATATGGACCACATATTCCTTATCCATTCTTCTGTTGAAGGGCACCTTGGATCTTTCCACAGTTTGGCAACTGTGGCCATTGCTGCTCTAAACATTGGATTACAGATGGCCCTTCTTTTCACTCCATCTGTATATATGGGGTAAATACCCAGGAGTGCAATGGCAGGGTCATAGGGAAGCTCTATTTTTAATTTCTTGAGGAATCTCCACCCTGTTCTCCAAAGAGGCTGTACCAACTTGCATTCCCACCCACAGTGTAAGAGGATTCCCCTTTCTCCACATCCTCTCAAACTAAAGTTGTTTCCCGTCTTGCTAATTTAGGCCATTCAAACTGGTGTAAAGTGACATCTTAATATGGTCTTAATTTGAATCTCCCTGATGCCTAGTGATGATGAACATTTTTTCAGGTGTCTGATAGCCATATGTATTTCTTCATGGAGAAGTTTCTGTTCATATATTGTGCCCATTTTTTGATATGATTATCTGTATTGTGTATGTTGAATTTGAGGAGTTCTTCATAGATCCTAGATATCAACCTTTTGTGTGTCCTGTCATTTGCAAATATCTTATCGCATTCCGTGAGTTGCCTCTTTGCTTTTTTGACGGTTTCCTATGCAGTGCAGAAGCTTTTAAATTTGATGAAGTCCCCGAAGTTTATTTTGGCTTTTGTTTCCTTTGCCTTTGGAGACATA
>NW_026754704.1:0-1260 GCF_022355385.1 Mustela nigripes
CGTCCCCCCCCACCCGCCCATCCCGGCGCTGGCGGCGTCCCCCGCCGGCCGCAGCCCTTCTAGAACGACCCTCGTCCACTGCCGCCGAGGGGGGTGCCCCGCTCCCCCCTCGCCTCCCCCCGGCCCCTGCCCCGGGCCAGGGCCCGTTCTTTTGTCTCCGCGTCCCCTGGGCGGCCGCAGTTACCGGGCCCGTAGAACTTGCGGCCTTTGGTCACGTCGAACACCTTGCCGTTGATGGCCATGAGTATGCGCGGGTCCTGGACGCCGTCGAAGCGCCGCAGCTCGGCAGGGGTGAAGTCGCGCCGCTTAAGGCGGGGCAGCGGGGGCGGTTCGTCGTCGTCGCTGTCGTTGCTGGCCGCCGGCTGGTCCCCGCGCACGATCTTGTACAGCAGGAACACGCAGAGGCCGAGCAGCAGCAGGTTGAGCGGCGACGTGAAAATCTCGTGCAGCAGCCCGCCACTCTCCAGCTCGCTCGGGTCGGCGCCGGTCGCCGCCACATCCTCGGCAGCCATGATCTCTGGAGCAAAGGTTGGGCCGGGCTAGGGAGGGCTCCGGAACTGGCGGCTTTCTCCTCCCTCTCAGCGAGCTAGTGGCGCGCGGGGCTCCGCGGACAAGGACTAGCCAGCGGAGGAGGCGGGCCGGGGCGGGGCCGGGGCGGAGCCTCTAGGCCCCGCCTCCCCCTCTGCTGCCCGGGCGCCCGGAGGGTCCGACTCTGGCCCCCCACCTGGCCTCCGGACGGTCCTTCCCCTCCCCCCGGCCCCCGGCCGGATCCTGCCTCCCCTGCGGCGGCGGGAGGAGCCCCCGTCTCGGCCCTACCTGCGAGGCCGCGGCCCCATCCTCACGCCATCCCCGCTCCAGCCTCTAGCTGAGCGCGACGCGGCGCGCACCCCTCCTCCGCACACTCCCGGGCTTCTTGCACCGGGACCTGCTCCTAGAGCCTCGGCTTTGCAGAGCTCTGGCCGAGGCCCGCTCGGCCACCTGATGCGCGCCACGCACGACTCCATTCCTCTTGCTTCAGCTTCTCTCTCGCCTTCCATTCTGAAACCTCACCTTTCCCCGCCCATAGCCCCGGGACCGCGAGGCTCCCTTGGGGGGGACAGCAAGGAAATTCTCTCCACCTTGGAGGCCCAGACTACCCATTTCCACCTTGGGAACCCGCTTTCACTCTCCTTAACGACCTTCTCCAATCCTCCCCGCTGGAGGCTGTGGTGTGGACACCCCCTTGTAGCTCAAGTCCGCGCACAGCCGCCCCCCCCCCCC
>NW_026754705.1:0-1260 GCF_022355385.1 Mustela nigripes
AGCAGGGAATGATGTGATGTTTGGGATTTACTTTAAAATATATTCCAAACCTCCCCCCTCCCCAAAAGCAAAAATACAGCCACTTCGGGGGCAGTAGAAGGAGGAGGGCCTATGAAAGAGTTGGGGAAGCAGAGTGATAAGTACTCGGACGGGCCGGGATCCTTCTGCTCTACACACTTTGGTGTATGCTTGAGAATTTTCATAATAAGAGTAAACAAACAAAGACCAAATAATGAGGCTTTCATTCCCTATATCCAAATGACCACAACAGGGCATAGAATGCACTTTCATAGTTGTTCCCCTGGAAATTTATTCTGATTCTCCAAATAAGATTCCAGCTGTCATCCTACCAGTCATAGTCTCTTGATATTGACTGGGAACGTTTTCCTCAACAAGGCCTTGCCAGGCCCACGCTAGGGAATGTATTGTTTCAGATTCTGTACTCAGGTTTTAAAGATTATTTATTTATTTATTTATTTATCAGAGGAGGGGGAGAGCAAGCACAGGCAGACAGAATGGCAAGCAGAGGCAGAGGGAGAAGCAGGCTCCCTGCAGAGCAAGGAGCCCTTGTGGGACTCTATCCGAGGACGCTGGGATCATGACCTGAGCCGAAGGCAGCTGCTTAACCAAGTGAGCCACCCAGGCATCCCTGTACTCACGTTTTTAAAAAAGTGACCAGTTTCCCGTTTGGAGTGACTCGAATGCAAGACTCACTGTAAGCCATTGTCTTGCTGTGTCCCATCCCTTTCTAAGGACTGCTTGTGCTATCTCTGGGAGATCACAGCATTGGGAGGGGCAGCCCAGGCCTGGGCTACTACAGCAAAGCTGCAGCCTGAAGGGCTCGCGTGAGATCTGTGGTTTGAGCTGTCAGAGCCTCACAGAGAAAAAAAAAAGAGAAATGAATCATCATTTGACCATGACATTCCCACTAAAGGTGAGGACAGTGGGAGAAAGAGCAAGGGAAGAGAAAAGAAAAATCTCAAAATAAATGTGGGGTGGATGGCAGGAGGAGGAGGGGGTCTCGGAAATTGGGGGCAGGTGTGGCGATTGAACCAACGCTAGCCACAAACACAGGATTCCGCCCATTCTAGAGCGGACTGGACATAAACATGCTCCCACATCTACTTGTCGGCTGTGTTTTGTCAGCCGGTAGCAAGGTGACTCTTTAAGAGCTCTGAGAACCCAAACTTGTGGCCTCCCCGCAGCTGAGCCAAAGTGGAGCTGGGAGCTGCCCAGACGACCCGAGGCTGCCAGCTGACC
>NW_026754706.1:0-1260 GCF_022355385.1 Mustela nigripes
TGATTGGAGATAAGGTCTAGGTTCTGAAGCCTGAAAACCGAGATTGAGAAGAGATGACGACCTAAGGCCATGGTGGGTCCGTTGTGCTCAGTGTGCGGCCAGGTGTCTGGTTGGGGCCAGGAGGTCCAGGCTCAGGCTGTGTCAGAAAGGGCATTATTGCCCATGTCAGCCTATATATGTGGGGTACAGCCGAATGGCGTGCAGTTTCATCCTCATTTGGGGATTCTCGGTAGGCCCAGAGGGCAATGTTTTTCTTCTGGAGAACAGGCAGAGTGCTGCATTGTCGTTCAGGATTGCCAAACTGGAGGGCTTGTGGGCCAGCAGTCTGAGGACGGAAGTCTGAGAACCCAAGCTAGGCCTAGGTTTCTGGGTGAGACCTGAATCGATATCTCAAGCATCTTAAGTCAGGGCGAGGATAAGACGATCGCTCAGGTTGGACATTCTGTCCCTGATGGCCCCTTCTTGAAGGGGGTGTGGATCACGAGGTCATGGGGATTTTCTCACGATGTGAGTTGTGAGAACCTCCAACTGCAAAGATTGTTCTGCAGGACAATTGAGACCTGTTGATTGGCTCCAGGACAACGATTCTGAGCAGGGTTCTAAGGATGGATGGCTGGGTAGCCCACCTCGCATTCCATTGTCTTCAAGCAACAAGACAGGTTAGATCTGCTGGATCTGGGGGAGCAACCGAGGTGGCTGAGTTGAAATGTATTTTCCCTGGATGTGTCCTAATATGATTTTGTGTCTATGGAGACCTTGGAATGAAGCGGTGGCACTGGGGCCCTGAAAGGTTCTCCTAAAGATAGGCTTTCACAAACCTCCATTGTGCAACTTTCTCAGGTGTAGATGAGATTTGTTCTGATGGGTGAGTCAAGAAACAGCCATATGCTGTTATTGAAATCCATTCCTCTGAGGAGAGATGCCAGGAAACCAAAGCAATAGATCCGATATGTGCCTAGGGTTTTGTTCGTGCCTTTTTACCTCTGGGGACATAGTCTACGTGTCTGAGTGCCGGTCGGTGCTCAGATGGGCCCAGATTGCCCCTGTTTGTCCTGGGAAGCCACAAATATTGGGATGGCCTCAGGGATTTTGAGGTTTATCCTATTAGTAGGGTTGTGGCCATTGGAATGGGCTCACACAATTCCCTTGGAGAGGGCAAGCACAGTCGTCAGGTTTGGCTCCAGCGGCCTGAACCTGTAGGGTGTGTAGGCCATGGCTGTTTGGACAGTTGTCTATAAACACAAACTCGGCTTATGTTTC
>NW_026754707.1:0-1260 GCF_022355385.1 Mustela nigripes
CCTGTTGAGGACTCCGAAAGCTCTCAGAGCAGCAGTGCTGGGGGACAGTGTGGACACATGGTTTGGTTTCTCCTCTGGCCTGATTCTGCGGCAGCCCCGCTCTGTCCTCCTCAGACTTCAGAGCAATAGCTGAACAAGTGGAGAAAGGACCAGGGGGTCAGGAAGGTGGCCACCAAAGAGTGACTTCTCTGGAGGGTGGCTGAGCTAGCGAGTGAGCGTGTTAGTCCAGCTCTGCCTGCAGTCGGGATGGAGCTGAACAGGGGCCAGGGAAGGGGAGGAGGAGCAGAGAGCGGGGACAGAGGGACCAAAGAGGAGATTCAGACGAAGGAAAGTAATTGGGAGGACAGAGAAGAAAATCTAGAAGACAGGCATGTAAGAAAGGAAAAGGGAGGAAGTGGGCATTGGGAAAGGGCACCACCAGGGAAGGAGAGAGGGGAAGGGAAGAGGAAGGAAGAGAGGAAAGGGGAAAGGGAGAAGGGAAGGGTCAGCATGCCAGGGCTCCCCCTGCATCTGAAGAAGAGGTGGCTGATCAAACAGGGTGCTCACTCCTTGGTCCCAGTTTCTGCTCCCAGTGCTACTGGGATTTGCAAGGAAGGCAGGCTGTCCCCTGGGACCCACTGGAGCCCACTGGAGCCCACAGGAGGGTGGGAGAGGTAAGATGCCACCGGGTCCTGTCCTGAGCTGCTCCCAGCTGCCAGCCTCACCACATGGTGCAAGAGGGACCCCAGAACAAAGGAAGGACACAGGCCCGCATGTCTGCCGGTGGCCCTGGGCACTTAGCTCATCGCAGTGAACCACACCACCTCCTCCACCCAGGCTTCCAAAGCCTCCTTCTTCGTTCCTGGCTTTCATGTCTGTATGAACATGAGCCAGATCTAACTCATCTCCGACAGACAATTCTGACTCACCCCGTGTCAGATTTTTATTAGTGGCTGTGATAGAGTAAGACAGCAACACTCCAACAAACGGACTATTTCCTCCCACGTGACCTCAACAGTCTTATACATTTTCTTAGCGAAAAAATCTTGTCTCCTTCCATTAAGCTCATAACATGGTCTAATAGTATACATGTGCCTTCGTTAGATGCGAAGCAATACAGAGGTCCTTTTTTTTAAATTTTACAAGGTAAAGTCAGTGAACACATCTAACTTGACGAATAGGTCTCTAAAATGTCAATCCAGGCAAAGCTTTTTCTGCCTACAGTTTGAAGCCTACGTGGTGACATTATTAAAACGCTTTCAGTCCCTCAGTGAGGCTCTT
>NW_026754708.1:0-1260 GCF_022355385.1 Mustela nigripes
AAAAAAATTAATGACTTCTGCCCAAATGCAGCAGAAGAGAAAAAAAAATAAAGAAAATATTTAAATAAGTACTGAGATAAATTTTGGAGAATTAAAGAAAGATAAAGGATACCAGACTTAAATGATGCCGAACATGAGAAATCAAACAAAACAAAACAAAAACCACACACACACAAAACCACTCATATACATTATGGTGAGTTTTAAGAATATCAAAAACAGAAAAGAGCATAAATGATGCCCAAGAGAAGAACAGATCACCTAAAATGTACAAGAATAATACTGACAGCAGAATTCTTAATAGTAATAGCATATAAAGGAGACAGCTGGGTGTTTGTATAGATGGAAAAGATATTTGAAACTAGATAGTATACATCAATCCAAATTATTGATTAAATTTGAGAGCACAGTAAAAATACAATGAAGCATGTTAGGTCTAAGAACATTTATCACACAGAGACACACATTTTAGAAAACTTCCTTGGAGGACAGCTCAATTTAGATAGAGAAAACAGAATTATGTACTCAAAGGCACATTTTGAAGGAAGGATTGAATATAGTCTGCACTGCAAATATTCTTTAATCATATGTTCTGAATTTCCTAAATTTAAGAAGTATTTGTTTAAACATTTATCTTTAAATAAACCCTAGGAGACTTTTTCTTGGATTCTGTAAAATCAGTCCATTTGGATACAAATCTTTTTGCCACTGATGGAAATTTTGATAGCCCTTAACAGTGGAATGCCTAATGTATTGTTACAGCAATTGTAATTTGCCAATACATGGGTGATGTGTGTGTGTTGTGTGTGTTTATTTTTATTTTTGATGGTTTTACTCTTCTATGAGAATTTTAAGTAGACATAATTTTAATAAATTATCATTTCTTGAAATTTATCTGAGGTTATATATAATAAAATGAAATTTGTGTGAACTAAAGAAGTGCGTCTCCATTTTTTTGTTTTAAGAGTAGACTGGTCTTTAAAAATTGTCCAAAGAAGTACATTATATTCATTATTAAATTTGATAATATACAATAAAGTATTTATGGGCATATGGAACCATATCAAATTCTACTATTAATTCATATTAATAATTACCATAAGAGGAAAAAGGGATATTTTCAAAATGAAAATTAGCGTATTTTTCAGAATATGATATAGTGTTATTCACTGAACAGAGGGAACAAATGTCAAAGTTTAACACAGTTTACAGAATGTTTTAACATAAATTGAAATTTAAATCTGACCAAATTTCACAGTT
>NW_026754709.1:0-1260 GCF_022355385.1 Mustela nigripes
TCAGTACATGCTCCTAGCAAGTTACAGACCTGCCATGCATCAAAGGGAGAGGAGGGAATATGAGAGAAGAGTTAGTCACTGGTAAAGGATATGGCCATGCTTTAACCACTGCTCACAGCTCTCTAGCTTGAGTCTGCCGCAGGAGGTGTAGCATCCCCAGAGTTATCATCAGCATCTTCAGCATCATGACTGGTGTTTGGAGGCAAGGCTGCATGCACCAGCCACTCTGGGATCCAAATTGGAGCCTCCTTTTCCTGTGGAAAAACACATACAGACCCCCTACTCCATAATAACACTGGATCTGGTCCATTACACTTTCCTGTGAGGATGTCCTTCCAAAGTACTAAAGGCTTAGGGGAAGCAGCAGCAGCACTTGCATGTCTGTCTGCAGCTGATT
Organism: Mustela nigripes; assembly: GCF_022355385.1. Taxonomy (NCBI): domain Eukaryota; kingdom Metazoa; phylum Chordata; class Mammalia; order Carnivora; family Mustelidae; genus Mustela; species Mustela nigripes. Next base: position 398 of record NW_026754709.1, read on the forward strand.
TACCTGTTTTGTCCAACGTTAAAAAATTCAAAATAAAGAGAATGGTGTTGAGCTTATCTTTAGGGGACCTGAAGGTGTCCCGTATTCCCCCTTTTTGTTTATAAAGCGCATTTTTTATTGTAAGATGCGCGCGCTCCACAACACCCTGTCCTTGTGGGTTATAGGGTATTCCATGTTATCAAGTGAATGTCAAGTTGTTGTAGGAAGGCTTTAAAGGGTTGTGAGGTGTAGCCTGGACCATTATCTGTCTTTAACTGGCATGGCTTTCCCCATGCTGCGAAAGCCTGTAGGCAATGGGCGATAACATCTCTGAATTTTTCCCCCGTATGCACTGAGGCAAAAATTATTCCAGAGCAGGTATCTACAGAGACATGAACATATCTTAACTTTCCAAATTCTGAAACATGTGTGACGTCCATTTGCCATATATGATTAGGTAACAAACCCTTAGGATTAACCCCCAAGGACGGTGCATGTAGTAAGATCACGCAATTTCTGCAGGAGACTACTATGTCCCGTGCCTGTGCTTTTGTTATGTTAAATTTGAGGCGAAGAGTTAAAGCATCCTGTTTCTTCAAATCCTCCCCTAAGTGGTTCCATTGAGGTATGTTTAGCAAGCCTTCATCTAGGAACCATGGAGCCGTCTTTTCCACTGTATTCAAAAAGGCCCGAGCAGTTTTTGCTTTTAGTGGAGTTCCATTGGCGTTCAGCAGGTCTTCTAAAGACCCTTCCAACCGCACTTTAGATACTTCATATCCCATTATGAACACACAGACAACAGACGCGGATGTTAAAAAGACTCACCGCTAAATTCCACTCTAAGGCCGCCCCGCTTCTTATTGCGGACTTGTACAAGTTAATCC
>NW_026754710.1:0-1260 GCF_022355385.1 Mustela nigripes
CACAAATGTGCATGCTTGGATCAGGGGAAAACAGCAGAAACTTGATGTCTTTTGAAATATGTAGAAGTACTAACCTTTAGAGGTACCGGGCTGTGTATTTGTTAGCTATCTGTATATGGGTATTTTTTTCAGAACTTGTTTCTGATTTGATAAATAGTCTATATTCACTGTGGAAAACATAGTATACTTTAATATATTGAAATTAAAGTTCTTTATTGAGAACTTGTCTGCCTCATGCAAGTGCTTCCAGGTATATAAAAGGTGGGAGGTTGGGGTACCAGGTGGTGGGTATTATAGAGGGCACGGATTGCATGGAGCACTGGGTGTGGTACAAAAACAATGAATACTGTTATGCTGAAAATTAAAAAAAAAGAATGTCAGTAAGAGAGCTGGACATACAGCAAGTAGTAGCTCAAGTCCTATACCATGTAGCTTTTTGCTTTGATTATGAAATTGAAAGAAGGAGAAAGGGACTTCTTTTTTTTTATTCTATTTTTTTTCAGTGTTCCAGAGTTCATTGTTTATGCACCACACCCAGTGCTTCATGCAATATGTGCCCTCCATAATACCCATTACCAGGCTCACCCAACCCCCTACCTGCCTCCCTTCTAAAGCCCTCAGTTTGCTTCTCAGAGTCCACAGTCTCTTATGGTTTGTCTCCCCCACCAGTTTCCTTCAACTCACTTCTCCCCTCCATCTACCAATGTCCTCTGTGTTATTCCTTATGATCCAGAAGTAAGAAACCATATGAAAATTGACTCTGCTTGACTTATTTCACTCAGCATAATCTCTTCCAGTCCAGTTCATGTTGATACAAAAGTTGGGTATTCATTCTTTCTAATGGAGGCATAATAATCCATATTGTATATGGACTACATCTTTATCCATTCATTTATTGAAGGGAATCTTGGTTCTTTCCACACTTTAGTGACTTTGGCCATTGCTGCTATGAACATTGGTGTACAGATGGCCCTTCTTTTCACTACATCTGTATCTTCTTGGTATATACCGAGTGCAGTTGCAGGGTCATAGGGCAGCTCCATTTAATTTTTTTGAGGAATTTCCACACTGTTTCCCAATGTGGCTGCACCAAGAAAGGGACTTGTTATTTATTCTGTGGAGCTGGTAAAGTCTGATACTCAAAGATGAATTCTTCAGACATAAAGTAGTTTATACTGATTCTATTCTTCAGATTCATCTACAAGGAAAAGTCTATAAAACTAAAGTCCCATGGATTTGATTAGGGTAGTATTGGATGTT
>NW_026754711.1:0-1260 GCF_022355385.1 Mustela nigripes
GTCTTGAGGACATCTTTTAAGGAGTCCTCCAAGCAAGAAGATCGTTCCCCATTCCGAGGAAACCTTACCTTATCGTCCCCGTAGAACTTCACAAACACCCTAACGTCTTATCGTCTACGGGGAACTTCTTATCGTCCCTGAAGAACTTCATAAACACCCTTACGTCCGATCGTCTTCAGGGAACTTCCCTGTCAATAGACAGAAATACGTGCACTCTTTACCTTATCGTTGCTCTTATCTCGATCCTCGTTCTGCATCTGGAGATAGGGATGCCGGGTGTTGGCACCATTTGTCGCTCTCGGCCCGCAAAAACGACCCGCAGAGGAGGTGAGTGGCATGCTTCTTTTATGAGTAATGGCGGCCGCGCCGCACCAAGCACTTACAGCAGTATTTATTCACGAAGTTCACCCGTTCTCGCCTCCCTATTTGGCCAATCATAACGCCGTGCACGCAGTGTCCTTGGGGACCCTTATGTAACCATACAGGACTCTATTGTTCTCTAGCGGTGATCATGCGTTTATCTCTTGGCTCCTGGTGCTGTGTGCGTCAGCCACGAGCGCACCCACATCCTTCTAAACCAATCATTCTCAGTTCCTCAATCTTCAGGCACTCCCGTCTACGTGACTCCTTGCATCTGCTGGATGGCTCTCCACAGTCATCTCTTCTCAATCTCGGTTTTCAGGCTTCAGAACCTAGACCTTATCTCCAATTAAGGCCCGGGTTTGAAAATGATGCAGAAATCAGAACTCTTTCCACATGGCAAGAAACCTTGTGGTTGGCATGTTGTCCAAGGTTCAGTGTAGTTGAAACCAGTGTGGCCCATGAGGCCCCGCCCATGCTTCCGGGCCACATTGGTCACAGACACACATTGTGAACCTCAGCCTGAGCCCAGTCCTCAGGTAAGGCCTCTCAGTGGCTGGATGGAGAGACAGCATATTGGGCTTGCCATGCCCCCAGGCCCCAATTTTTAACCATAGTTCGTTTTGTCCCTTCACTCTTACCCAGGGCTCTGCTTTGGAATTCCTCTTTTAGTGGGACACCTGAGGTAATACACCTGAAAGGAGTCATCGCATCCCAAGTTGACGAAAAACAATTGGGATCAGGCCAAGTCCACAGAGACCAAGATTCGTCCATGGCCCATCAGGCTTTCAGGCTTCCACAACATTCCACGGCCATCGCTGTTACAAAATCCAGAGAAAAAAGCCTGAGCACACACCTCATACTCGCTCATTCTTCATATCCTGAAGAGTTCTTCAGATA
>NW_026754712.1:0-612 GCF_022355385.1 Mustela nigripes
CAGAGTCCATACTCTCTCTTGGTTCAGCTCCCCTTCCAATTTCCCCCACCTCCCTTCTCGTCTCTAACTCCCCATGTCCATGAAAAACTAATTTAAAAACATTCATCCACCAGAGTACCCAAAGGGCTCCCATATAAACTATCTGTTGTTATATCATGTCATTCTGCTTTCGCTTCTATTGCTGTCCAAACAATGTTTTAAAACATTCTTTAAAATGGGCCTTTTTAACAAGATTTTTAAAAAAGATTTTATTTATTCATTTGTCAGAGAGATAGCACAAGCAGAGGGAGAGGCAGGCAGAGTCAGGAGCAGGCTCCTGGTAAGCAAGAAGCCTGATGGGGGACTCGATCCCAGGATGCTGGGATTATGACCTGAGCTGGAGGTAGACAATCAACCAAATGAGCCATCCATGTGTCCCTGAAATGGGCATTTTTGACATTTCCTGATAGCACCTACACACTGATGAATCTCAGACTCATGATATATGGGGCTAGTGGACTTGACAATCATGGAGTCAAGCATGCTGGATTTGACTCACGGGCCTGTCACTGTGAATTTGGGTGGCTTACTAAACTTGCTACATATAAACCCAAGCATGTAAGAATTTGCAGG
>NW_026754712.1:712-1259 GCF_022355385.1 Mustela nigripes
TGGTTCAGCTCCCCTTCCAATTTCCCCCACCTCCCTTCTCGTCTCTAACTCCCCATGTCCATGAAAAATGAATTTAAAAACATTCGTCCACCAGAGTACCCAAAGGGCTCCCATATAAACTATCTGTCGTTGCATCATGTCATTCTGCTTTCGCTTCTATTGCTGTCCAAACAATGTTTTAAAACATTCTTTAAAATGGGCCTTTTTAACGAGATTTTTAAAAAAGATTTTATTTATTCATTTGTCAGAGAGATTGCACAAGCAGAGGGAGAGGTAGGCAGAGTCAGGAGCAGGCTCCTGGTAAGCAAGAAGTCCGATGGCGGACTCGATCCCAGGATGCTGGGATTATGACCTGAGCTGGAGGTAGACAATCAACCAACTGAGCCATCCATGTGTCCCTGAAATGGGCATTTTTGACATTTCCTGATAGCACCTACACACTCATGAATCTCAGACTCATGATATATGGGGCTAGTGGACCTGACAATCATGGAGTCAAGCATGCTGGATTTGACTCACGGGCCTGTCACTGTGAATTTGGGTGGCT
>NW_026754713.1:0-1259 GCF_022355385.1 Mustela nigripes
CTGATGTCCATTAGCATGGTAAATTCTTTTCCACCCCCTCACTTTTAATCTGGAGGTGTCTTCGGGCTTAAAATGTGTTTCTTGGAGGCAACATATAGATGGGTTTTGTTTTTTTATCCATTCTGATACCCTGTGTCTTTTGACAGGGGCATTTAGCCCATTCACATTCAGGGTAACTATTGAGAGATATGAATTTAGTGCCATGCAGACAATGGTTTTTTAAAAAGATTGGCTCTGGAGTCAGACAGACCTGGGTTTGAGTCCACGATTACTACTTACTTACTGTATGACCTTGGGTTAGTTAATTAACCTCTTGGGGTTTAGTTTCCTTCTCTGCAAAATAGGGCTGTAATGCAGAGCCTATGACATAATGCTCATCAAGTACTTATCAAAGTCCTGGCACACAATAAGCCTCACTAAATGTGAACTCTAATATAGATGATCCATTGAATGAGAATTTACTTCTATATCTTTCTGAAGGTTTTCGTATGGACACATTAAAAAGAAAAAAGTGACGTGGATGCTGAGCAAAATAAGTCAATCAGAGAAAGACAATTATCATACGATTTCTCTGATATGAGGAATTTGAGAGGCAGGGCAGGGGTTTGTGGGGGTGTTAGGGAAGGGAAAAATGAAACAAGATGAGGTCAGGAGGGAGACTCAAACCATAAGAGACTCTTAATCTCACAAAACAAACTGAGGGTTGTAGGGGGGTGGGGAGTAGGAATAGGGTGGTTGGGTTATGGACATTGGGGAGGTTATGTGTTATGGTGAGTGCTATGAAATGTATAAGCCTGATGATTCACAGACCTGTACCCCTGGGGCAAATAATACATTATATGTTAATAAAAATGATTTTTTAAAAAAGCACAAAGTGTTTTTGATCCAATCACTTGTTTTTATATTTTTAATCAGATTTTGATTCAAAAACATGATAACCATAGTAGTGAGGACTGAGTAAGAGATGGTGTTGAATAGAAAAGTTAAGATTTAAAAAAAAAAGAAAAGTTAAGATCAGATCCTGTAGGACCTTCATGGTTGGCTTGAGGAGACTGTCCTGTGGGGAATACATATGCCTTCTGACTAAGGAGGAGGAGGTAAAGGAATCAGCTCAAGGGCTCTTAGCCAACTGCTGGCAAAAGTGTCCCAAGCTTGCAAACTGTTCATCCTTGCCTCCTTCCACTCATCCATTTGACACTCTGGGCTCCTTTCATGTATATGTATATGTATATGTATATATGTATATGTATACACATATA
>NW_026754714.1:0-1259 GCF_022355385.1 Mustela nigripes
AGGTTTTTATGTTTATTCACTTTTTTTCTCACTTTGACTGCTTTTGATGGTTTTTGTAGTTTTAGAGGAAAACAAACCACACCCTGATCTCCCTCTTAGAGAGAAGCCTCAGTCTGGCTGCAGAGTCTAAATAAGTTCCCCCATGGGCCACTGGCAGAGCAGGTTTCATGTCGCTGTCCCTGGGGTACCCAAAGCCAAGAAAGTGGCGGCTGTCTGGGCAGCTGCTGACCGCCAGAGAGGTTCCAAGCAGCAATCACACACTGAGATATTCCTGCTGGCCCGGGCTTGGAGTGCCTGGTCTTTCTGGGTCTAAGAGCACTGGGCTTGCATGCTCCAATTTCAGGGGAGGCTGAGGTTCACGGGCAGGTCTCAGGCTCTGAGAACAAGGTGCAGATCCAAGAGCACCAGTTTGGGCCTTCATGCACCTCTCTCAGGGGAGAGTTTGGTGCAGGCTCTGAAACAATGGCGCATATGAAAGGGCACTGGCTGGGCCTTTATACCACTCTCCGGGGAGTATGTCAGGCTCTATAGCAGGGCTCACACATTCTGCCATCCAGCATGGCTCCCATCCCCTCAAGGGAGCCAGAACCCATGCATTCTCAGGTGCGCTGGTGGATTAGGGACCAACACCTGGTTTCTTGGCTGCACTCTCTCTGGCTCAGCACCAGGGGAGGCTGTCCTGGGACCATGGACTTAAGCGCCTGTCCCTAGCCATCCCAATTCCCACAATTCCCCCCCCCCCCCGGGTTCCTAGCTCTTTTGGAGTGCTTTCCACCAGTCTCCAAGTTAATGCTGGTCCCCAGATGCAGGGCAATCTCGCTCTTATTGGGGTATTACTTTCCAACTGGTCGCCTCTGGTGGCTCCCTCCCCGTTTTGTTTATCTTCTGATATCAGTCCCCCATTCCCACTCAGTGTTACCTGCCCACTGGTGCCTTCTTCCCCTGTAGAGATCCAGACATGTATAATACTGATCTCAGGCTAATTTCATGGGTGATTGGAGTTCTTTGGTAGGTAATCAGCTCCCTTTGGGGTACAGGTTGAAAAGCCATCTCCTCCTACTTCCCCACCATCTTGTCGACCTCTCTCTGCTTCAATTTTTTGAAACAGTTTCAGGAGAATAGGTGTTATTTCTTCTTTGAATGTTTCATAGAATTCCCAAATGAATCCATCAGGGCCTGGGTTCTTGTTTTTTGGGAGGTTTTTGATCACCACTTCAACCTCATTACTAGATATTGGTCTTCAGATTGTCAGTTTCTTC
>NW_026754715.1:0-1259 GCF_022355385.1 Mustela nigripes
GAGTCTTGCCGACTCATTTACTGATAGACACTCAGGAATGAGAAGCAGATTACTTTTTTTTTCCTGTGAGGCGATAAGATCTCTAACTAAAATGTTCAGGAAAACACTCACATAATTCTTGTGCAAGTAGACTAAATCATTTGTTTCATTTGAGAGGCAAGATTGATTTAGCATGGACTTTGGGGCCCAATTCCCTGACCCAAACCCCAGCTCTTTTATTAGCCGGGTGACCTTGGATGAGATACTAAACCTCTCTGTGCCTCACTTTCCTCATCAGTAACATGAAGATGAAAATGATAGGTCCTGCCTCAGGGTCTTCGTGGGGACTAAGTGACTTAACTCAGGAAAAGATTTAAGGGCCTTAAATATGAAAAGCACTCTGTGTTAGGCATTATTATTTGTTTATAAATACCATTAAAATTGTTTTTGTTCAAATCATAAGTATTATTCACTATGCATACACTCATGCTACTTATTTAAGGTGGTTATTTCTTAGAAAGTAAAAATTATCATTACTCATTTTGAATAAATCCATTGTAAAGAACTTTGAATTTTCATAATTATTATAGGGAAGACTTGAGAGCACTGGTCTAATCATTCAGTGGAACCCCAAGAGATATCAGAATTTCAATATTTATGGATATTATCATGACATTTAAAGTCCTCTGATTTTTCTGTTATTAATTGAAAACTAGAGAAAGTGTCCATTTTCTTTTTTTAAAGATTTTACCTATTTATTTGAGAAAGAGACAGAGTGAGAAAGAGAGAGAGCATAAGTTGTGGGGGGGAGGGGCAGAGGGAGAGGGAGAAGGAAACTCCTAGCCGAGCAGTGAAGCCCGATGTAGGACTTGATCCCAGGACCCTGGGATCATGACCTGAGCAGAAGGCAAGAGGCTTAACTGACTGAGCCACCCAGGTACCCTAAGAAAATGTCCATTTTAAAGATGAGGACATAAATTGTGGAATTTTTTGTATGTATAATGTTCTTTTAACATTGAAAAGCATAGATTTCTTATTATAGATAATGTGCTTTCACCAGTATGAAACATGGGGAACTATATCAGAGACTGTCTAAGGAAGCTTTTCCCCTTGCCCTTGTTAACATTAGGACACCTCTCCATGGTATGCTATGTAAAATATTCAAAATCCCCAAACAGATCATCTTTGATAGTGAGTACAGGCCACACATACTATCTGGGTCTATAACTGGATAGCAAAGATGATAATACTTAGCATTTAAGTTTGAAAGTTCCTTTGCT
>NW_026754716.1:0-1259 GCF_022355385.1 Mustela nigripes
ATTATGTTCATCTATCCTCCAAATCTGATATTTTTAGGTACTGAGTAGGACACCTGCTTCTATCTGGTGGATGTCCCCCTCATTTTTTCTATATGAAGAACTTTTAATCAGTGGAAAAGATCATTTTTCTTAAAAAAAATCTAAGTGTATGATACAGTTTCCTACAAAATTTGGTGCAATCTTAGCAAGATTTGAAGCAATACACATATCAAAAATAAGTGGAGAAGGTTACAGCACAAGGATGGAGTTTGCAAATTATCAAAGTCCTTGGTGTCTTACCTTCATCTCCTTCTGTGGGTATATGTGAAGAACACTCCCAATGAGAACAAGCAGGCTATTTCTTCAGACATTCAGAGATGGCTATAGCTAGGGAGTCAGTCACCATCACTTGCATTTGGTAGAGACTCAAAGACTGTCAGGGGAATGGAAAACCTTATGGTAAGCAAATGGTGAGGCTTCAGGTATGCTCTGCTTGGAGACTGAACTGTTTCCATTTCTTCAGTTCTCAACATCTCAAGAGTGATCACAGACTATACCTGAGAGCTTGTTACTGAGATAGTCTTAGCTTTCCCACTTTTTCAAAAAAATGCATTTTTCCTTTTTTCTTCATATTTTATTTACATTTTTGGACTAGACTGATTTTTTCCATTTTATTTTATCTTATTTTATTTTATTTCATTTTATTTCTCTTCAGTGTTCCAGAATTCACTATTAATGCACCACACCCACTACTCCATTCAATGCATGCGTTCCATAATATCCACCACCAGGCTCACCCAACCTCCTACCACCCCCCCTCAAAATACATCAGTTCATTCCTCAGAGTCCACAGTCTCTCATGATTTGTCTCCCCCTCTGTTTTCCCCCAACTCACTTCTCCTCTTCTTCTCCCAATGTCCTCCATATTATTCCTTATATGGCACAAGTATGTTTCACAAGTAAGTGAAACCATATGCTAAAATTGACTCTGCTTGACTTATTTCACTCAGCATAATCTCTTCCAGTCCTGTCCATGTTGATACAAAACCTGGATAATCATCCTTTCTGATGGAGGCATAATACTCCACTGTATATATGGACCATATCTTCTTTATCCATTTGTCTGTGGAAGGGCATCTTGGCTCTTTCCATAGTTTGGCAACTCTGGCCACCACTGCTATGAACATTGGGGTACAGTTGGTCCTTCTGTTCACTACGTCTATTTCTTTGGGTTAAATACCCAGCAGTGCCATTGCAGGGTCATAGAGTAGCTCTATTTT
>NW_026754717.1:0-1259 GCF_022355385.1 Mustela nigripes
AAGGAAGGCAGTTCAAAAGGGAAAGGGAAGAAGGAATAGACAGGGGGGGAAAATATGCCTAGCGAGGTAGTAGACTTCAAGTTTAATATTTCAGCAATGACCTTCAGAGTGAACGACTCAAATTCTGTCCACTTTGTTGTTTCAGCCTCTAGGCTTGTGGTATCTTGTAATAGCACCCCTAGAGAACTAATACAAACCTGTGAGAGGAAAAGTAACCAACCAGAAGCCCATGGGGAATTGAAAAGAAAAAAAGTATCTATCTATCTATCTATCTATCTATATAGATATAGATATGTCTATATCTATCTATATATATCTATTTATCTAACTCTTTAAAACATTGAAAATGAACACACATTTGTGAACCCTGTGAAAAGAAAAACAAGCAAAAAAAAAAAATGAAAAAATAAACTGAGCCCCAGGATTCACTTGGCTTTTCACCTGGAGGAATTCTGGATGGTGAGGGTAGGGAGGAGATTCCAAGGAAAAGATGGGAGTCTCTCTGGTATGAGGAAAGAGAGATTGGAATTCAGGAAGGCTGGAGTGATGAAAACGCCCGGTTCCAGAGAGACGGAATTCAAGTACAAAACAAGCTCTTGAAAATACACATTGGAGTCCTCTTGAGTCCTTGGTCCATAGGAAGCAGTGTGTGTCTTAGAAAATGCTCCAGGTTCTGACAAAGAGTCAAGGCAACGGAACCAGATGATTGCCAAGACTCCTACAAGGCTAGAGGTCATTGGAGTTCCTACCAGCCAGAGGGAAGTGTTCTTCTGGCTAAGTCACAATATTCAGTAGAGACCCGGTAAGGAGCATGAGTTAGGAGCGGGATGAAATGATCCCTCGGAGAAAGCTGACTCTAGAGCTTCCCTAAAGAAGGGGAGAACAACTGTAAAAAGGGTTAGAAATACCTACTAATCTCTGACTGCCCCTGTGACAGCCAATCAAAGAAAGCAGAGATTAGCCTCCAAAGGACTCAGGTCATCGAAAGGAAGGCAGTTCTAAAGGGAAAGGGAAGAAGGAATAGACAGGAAAAAGAAAATACACCTAGCGAGGTAGTAGACTTCAAATTCAACATTTCAACAATGACCTTCAGAGTGAACGACTCAAATTCTATTGAAAGAAAAGACCTCAATAGGGCAGTGAAAAATAAACTCTACTTAGAAGGAAGCAGAGGCTAGTATAGATTTTGTGGAAAGAAAAAGGATAAAAAGGACTAGACCTTACCCAAACGAATCCTCAAAGGCTGCTTTTCCTAGGTC
>NW_026754718.1:0-1259 GCF_022355385.1 Mustela nigripes
ATATAGGCTGACCTGGGCACTAATGCCCTTTCTGACACAGCCTGAGCCTGGACCTCCTGGCCCCACCCAGACAGCTGGCCGCACAATGAGCACATCGGACCCACCATGGCCTTAGGTCGGCATCACTTCTCAACCTCGGTTTTCAGGTTCAGAACCTAGACCTTATCTCCATTCACTGCCCGGGTTTTAAAATGATGCAGAAATCAGAACCCTTTCCCCAGGGAAGAAACCTTGTGGTTGGCATGTTGTCCAAGGTTCAGTGTAGTTGAAACCAGTGTGGCCCATGAGGCCCCGCCCATGCTTGCGGGCCATATTGGACACAAACACACATTGTGACCCTCAGCATGAGCCCAGTCCACAGGTAAGGCCTCTCAGTGGCTGGATGGAGAGACAGCATATTGGGCTTGCCATGCCCCTAGGCCCCAATTTTTATCCATAGTTCGGGTTGTCCCTTCACTATTCCCCAGGGCTCTGCTTTGGAATTCCTCTTTTGGTGGGACACCTGAGGTAACAAACGTGAAATGAGTCCTCCCATCCCACAGATTGACGAAAAACAATTGGTATCGGGCCGAGTCCAAACTGAGCAAGATTCGTCCATGGCCCATGAGGGCTCCCCAACATTCCACGGCCATCGCTGATACAAAATCCAGAGACAAAAGCCTGAGCACGCGCCTCAGACTCGCTCATTCTTCATATCCTGAAGAGTTCTTCAGATAAGACCTACACGGCACTCGAAGGCACCCATAATATATATTCTAACCTGGGCACTAATGCACTGTCTGACACCCTGAGCCCGGACCTCGTGACCAACACCCAGACAGCTGACAGGCTCAGATATCTGGAGCCAAATATTAAGACTGGGCTTGTCCTCTCCATGGGTATTGTATGTGCCCATTCCTAGGCCACAACCCATCTAATAGGATAAACCTCCAAAGTCCCTGAGGCTATCCCAATATTTGTGGCTTCCCTGGACAAACAGGGGAAATCTGGGCCCTTCTGAACACCTACCGGCACTCAGACCCTTGGACTGATGTCCCCAGAGTTAAAAGGAACGAACAGGCCCATAGGCACTTATCGGATCTATTGCTTTGGTTTCCAGTCATCTCTCCTTAGAGGTACTTAGAACACTAAGAACCCTACTTTGCGTCTTTCCTTGTGGGACATCCTTAGACATCCAACAGGTCTCGACTGTCCCACAGGAGTCCTTGTGCATAGACCACCTCACAACTCATATCATGGAAAGCTTCCAAGGTCACATG
>NW_026754719.1:0-1259 GCF_022355385.1 Mustela nigripes
GGAAGAAAAGGAATCCTCTGATTATAACTCTTCAGCATGTCTTCTAGGTATGAAACTTAGAACATGACATCTGAGATCTCACTCTCACCCAGGAAAAGGGCAGGACTACATCTAGCCTGCATACCAACCCTTCCTCCAACAGACAAAGTTTGTCTCTGCTTTGCCCTGCACCCCTTGGAAAGGGAGGCAGGCCAAGGGATGTGACTCCCATGTCATTTGGTTAATCTAAGAATGGTGGGCCCAGGCTTCTCAGCCCTGCTTAACTGCTAGTCAGGTCTTTACTCCTGTCTCCTCAAAGGGCATAGAAAGGAAGCAATCTCCTTAATCTGTCATCAAGCAAGCATTCTACTTCCAAGTATGTATTCCTCTGAAGGAAATTATTCAACACAGTTATCCTGGAACCTTGGGAGGCATCCCCAGCAGAAACCTGAGTCTCAAGAACACTTGAGACGTTTTCTTACTCCTAGGGCCCTCACCTCTTCTACAATCCGGCCCCCAGCAGTTTTCCCTTCAGTCAGTCTCCTTTTTTCAGGTAGAGATGATATGTGAGTGGTCATTGCTCTTTAGTTTGTATGAGACCATCTTGCAGTTCTGCATGGTGTGAACTGCCTTCTTCTCCCTCCTTCTTGGGAGAGCAGTGGAGATAGTTGAAAGGGGTTGTCTGCTCCTGGTGGTGGTGGGCTGGCAGTGGTGGTGGTGGTGGATGTGCATAAACAAAAATGGGTCCTAGGGCTTCTTAGAGAAGATGAAGCCCGTCTCAGTAGAGTCTGGCCTACTCTACTGCTTCTCCCGGAGGGACTAGAAAGAGTTCTGTTTATTTGTATGAAGACAACTTCAGGCCAAAATTTTTCGCTTTCTGGCATCTATATGCCAGTATTCTTAGTATTCTTTGTCTGCCTACTCTTTTCCTTCTCTACCCTTTTCTTTCTCTCCAGCAAAGTCAAGGTCAGATGGAAAGTATGGCAGCTGAAGCCCTCACGGACTCCATGCTTCACGTGTTCCTGGAGGACCTCCAAGCTAGGAAAGACCCGGCAGCAGGCCATGCACCTGAAGCCACTATCCAGGGTCACGAGCCATTCAGGCGTCTTGGCCCTGGGATATTCCTCGGCAGCTGGAGGCACTGGTGGACTGTCAGCCTCCTTCCCTTTCTCCTGCTCTTCTATTGTCTGCCTGGATGCACTGCAAGTTGGTGGCTCCTTAGTAGTGCAAGAGGGGGTGACTGCTCCCTGGAGATCAGAAAAGGTCTTTTTTTCTTTTTT
>NW_026754720.1:0-681 GCF_022355385.1 Mustela nigripes
CAACAGAACAACGGACTTCTTCCATACCACAGAATGACCCCAAACTCTTTGGACGGGGCCAAACCCCAGAGAGTAAGACTCGTCCATTTCCCCTGAAGTCACCCGGAAATTTCATGACCATGAGTGACACGAAATCCAGAGACAAAAACTTGAGCAAGAGCCTCACACTCTCCCCATGAAGAGTTCTCCTCATGTTTTGTAGATCAGTCCTGCCATACCTATGACCCGAAACATAAGCCGAGTTTGTGTTTTCAGAGAACTGTCCAAACTGCCCTGGCATACACACCCTAAATTCTCAGGCCCCTGGCGCCAAACCTGACGACTGTGCTTGCCTTCTCCAAGGGAAATGTATGTGCCCATTCCAATGGCCACAACCCTACTAATAGGATAAACCTCTAAAGTCCCTGAGGCCATCCCAATATTTGTGGCTTCCCAGGACAAACAGGGGCAATCTGGAACCATCTGAGCATTTACCTGCACTCAGACCCGTAGACTGATGTCCCCAGAGGTAAAAAGGAAAGAACAGGCCCCTAGGCACCTATCGGATCCATTGGTTTGACATCCAGGCATCTGTCGTCAGAGGCCTGGATTTCAATAACAGCATATGGCTGTTTCTTGACTCACCCATCAGAACAAATCTCATCTACACATGGGAAACTGGCACGATGGAGCTGTGTGAAA
>NW_026754720.1:781-1259 GCF_022355385.1 Mustela nigripes
CATATGCTGTTATTGAAATCCAGGCCTCTGACGACAGATGCCTGGATTTCAATAACAGCATATGGCTGTTTCTTGACTCACCCATCAGAACAAATCTCATCTACACATGGGAAACTGGCACGATGGAGCTGTGTGAAAGCCTCTCTTTAGGAGAACCCTTAAGGGCCCCAGTGCCACTACTTCATTCCAAGGTCTCCATAGACACAAAATCATATTAGGACACATCCACGGGAGAGTCCAATTCAACTCAGCCTCTTCGGTTGCTCCCACAGATCCAGCAGATCTAACTGTCTTGTTGCTTGGAGACAATTGGAATGCGAGGTGGGCTACACAGCCATCCATCCTTAGAACCCTGCTCGGAAACGTTGTCCTGGAGCCAACCACAAGGACTCAATTGTCCTGCAGAAGAATCTTTGGAGATGGGCCATCAGGGACAGAATCCAACCTGAGCGATCGTCTGATCATCGCCCTGACTTCA
>NW_026754721.1:0-1259 GCF_022355385.1 Mustela nigripes
ACCAAGATTTATATCCCCGTATGTCTGACTCCACAAACCACAATCCTAACTCTTTAAATGATGCTGTCTGGCTACATAGCAAACATTCACTAATGGCAGATACTATCATTAGCTTTGTCTGAGTCTATCCTTTGAATTTTGGATGTTCTCTCTCGTCTATCAGATTCTACAGGGCTTTTTAGTCCGCGAAGGCTTTTGCGAACTTTTCCCCCAAACCCCTCAGGTTGCTATCATTGTTACTCCCATTTTCCAAATGAAGCCGCTGGGTGGGCGCTCAGAGACTGTGTGCCGAGGGCTTCAGGTCAGCGGGATTGGACCATTTATTGAAAGTGCAGCTGGCACTAGCACTTGAGTGCTGGTCTCCTAGCTCCAAAACCCAGCCTCTCTTCAGCATGGTTCCTCTCCCGGTGCCCAGCCTTTTCCGAATCTGAGATCTGCATCATCAGAACGAACGGGAGGTCTTCCGCACTCCGTCTTTGGGGCTTTTACCTAAAGCGCTCGTTTATCCGGGCGCAGACTTAGGTTCGCTGTTTCCAATGTGCGCCCAGCACGAGGCCTCGTACACAACTGATGTCAAACGAAACGGAACAAAAGCTACCGCATACAGTAGGCGCTCACCATCGTGAGATTTCAGTTCCCCCCACTTCTCTGGGAACGTTAAGGCTGGCGGGGGAGGGAAGAGCCACGCAACTCCTCACCTGAGGGCTCAGCAGGGTCCTCAGGTGCTTCAACTGCATGAGAAACACCTGTCTCTCGGATGCCACCAGTCAGCTCCCGTCGTTAACTGGACAACCCGCCACGCAATGGCAGCAACTGCAGCTGACGCAGAGGCAACTACAGCGCGACACACTTCGCAAGGTCACCACTTAGCTTGACAGTGAGGCAAACAGAATGTGAGCAGGGGCAGTGAGGCCTAGGGCGGGACTGAGAGGACTGGAATCCTCTCTTCAACCAATCCTGTCGTCTCTTGCAAACCCAAGCTCAAGCCACGCCCACAAGCCCTTAGCAAACTGGAGGCCCTAAGTAATCGCGGTCTTCCTCCCGCCTGGATTGTGAGTGAAGTGTGGCTGAATACTTCTTTTAATCCTTACAACCCTGGAGGAAGGCCGGGCGGTTGCTTTCATACGTTTTGCAGCTGCCCGGGTTGAACCCAGATAGGCTCTATGATGTGCACGTGGTATCACAAGGCTAGTAATGATAGCTAACCGAATACTCAGGATGCGTCTGCCAGGTACCATGCAAAAGGTTGTAGATGCATT
>NW_026754722.1:0-1259 GCF_022355385.1 Mustela nigripes
TAAGAGGAACAAAGTGGCATTGTGCCCAGAATGAAGTATCTGGAAAATACATGGAGAACACCGACATGGATGCACAAGCCTGTGGAGCTGACACATCACCTGAGCAGAAGGCCAGTCCTCTCCCCCTACAGATTCTTGCTCTGGCTGCCCCAAATCAAAATGTCAGGTGCGTTTCCATGGAAGACGCTACACAACTGCTGAAGGGAGTTTGGCAAAGGCTTTTGAAAAAGAGCCCTCAACAGGTGACTGATGAAAATACCATCTGTGGAGCACCCCAGAACAATAAGGGACCCCCTGCAAGGAAAATGCCAGAGATTCAAGGATGCCCTGATCTTCAGGGAAGTCCAGACCTGCTGGTTCATGGCACTGGCAACTGTGGACAGAGAGTGCAGGAAGAGGCAGGGGAGGCAGGCAAGCCAGAGCTTACTGAAGGAGGTGTGCCATGGAAGGCCCCCGCTGAGGGCCAGGGCCAACACCATACCCTCAGCCAGATCGTACTGACAGGGATGCATCTGCTAGAGCTCCTTAGAGATCATCTGGAAGGTGGGTGCTCAAGGAGGCAGGTGGAGACTGCCTCCTCATCCACTGATCAAGTGCCCTCACATGGGAGCCCCCCTGTAAAAAGGAAAGCCATCCGGGCACTGAAGAAGACATGACAGGGGAATGAAGAGCCCCCAGTAACACAACAATCCACTAAGCTGAGCAAGTATCTTTTCACCTGTGAAACACCCTCCTGGATAGTCCTGGGATCAGTAACACCTCCAGCTCTCTGCTCGGCAGGGAGTCTGCTTCTCCCTCTCCCTCTGCCCCTCCTGAGGCTTGTGCTCTCTCTCTCTCCTCTCAGATAATAAATAAAACATTTAAAAACAAATAAATAAATAAATAAGGTTTTTAATAAATTCACTCTTGTATTTAAATGTCATCTGGGGGTGGGGGTGGAGGGACCTGAGTGGCTTAGTCGCTTAAGCATCTGCCTTTGGCTCAGGTCATGTTCCTGGAGTCTGGGAATTGAGCCTCCCATTGGGTTCCCTGCTCATTGGGACATCAGTTTCTCCCTTTGCCCCTCCTACTTGTTGTGCTCTCTCTCTCTCTCTCTGTTTCTCCCTTTCTCTCAAATAAGTAACTAAAATATTTAAGAAAGAATAAACTGTCATCCAAAAGGAATATTCCAGCACAAAACCACCCATCAGGACTGCCTACCACATCCTTCTTCTGTGGCTGTGAAAGGCCAGGGAGGATGCACAAACCACATCTTTTAC
>NW_026754723.1:0-1259 GCF_022355385.1 Mustela nigripes
CTCGCCATCCTTAACCCGATAGTTTGATTCTTCATTGCGTTCAGTGTGGGTAACTGGGAGAAGCTATGACACTTGGCCCTTTGTGGAGGAATTTTAGTAGCATAAATAGCAATAGTTATCAGTTCTGGAGCACTTCCATGACTCTGCTGCAGGCACTGTGCTGTGACCTGGGTTTAGAGCAGTGAGATAAACATAGAAATAGATGTGGGCTTTGTTCCCAAGAATCTGAAACCCACTATTCTCCTTGTCCCCTTCCCATTCTGACTTCTTCAGCCCTTGTGCAATCCCACCAAGCAGGAAGCTTGCTTCTCCCCGTCCCTCTGCTGCTCCCCCTGCTTGTGCTCTCATTCTCTCTCTGACAAGTAAATAAATCAAATGTTTTAAAAAATTATAAAAAAGGCAAAACAAATAACCATTTTTGGAGAGTGATTTTCTGAATGGAGTTATGGGCAGTGCTGGGTACTGAAGAAGACACTCTGCTGACCAGAGGAGTGGGGAAATTACAGAACAAATTCCACAGGTCATTGAATATATCACTTTCAACACCCCACCCATAGCACTCATTAATCTCTAGCCCAGCCAATATGTTGGTTATAAAAATGAGCTTTCTCCAAACTGACAAGAAGTTCTCGTTTTAGCAATGTAAATAATTCTGATCATTATCACTAATGTGATCTAATCCTGTCTAGTAAAGAAACTTGAGAGTTCTATATCTCTGTAAACATTTAAGAAAAGCAAAGGACTCAACTCTAATTACTTTTTAACTAACTTGACTTGCCAAAGGAAGGAGAAAGTAAATATCAGAAATCTTACCACTAGGCACAAATTGCTAGTTATACCTGCCAAAATGTGGTTCGAAATATAAGTAACCAGTCTCCTTAGAAGCCTTTAAACTTCTTATATCTGTTATGTTGGGTATATTAGTAGTTACTAGAACACAGCTGGCTCAGTGATCACAATTCAGCTTACCCTCAGAAATATAAATAGATTACATGTTTAGCCCGGTAACTGGACACTGATATAGAATTATTCACTGGCGGATTCCTAGATCAGAAACCACAAAAAATTTTCTTTTTTATGGAAGTATGGCTGTTACAATAGTCTCACCTGTACCACATACTGATTGACTTAACTACTCTATACGTTACAGCTCTAGATGTAACATTTTAATAAAACAACAATATCTTTGATGGTATCATGGAAATGAAAGTGCCTTGTGCACTTTTCTTAATGTGTATAATTACCTAAACATCATAGTA
>NW_026754724.1:0-1259 GCF_022355385.1 Mustela nigripes
AGGGCAGATCTAACTTTGTCTATCACAGATCGTGTGCTGGAGTCCAAATCCAGTTGTAATTAATGGAAGAGAATTAAAATCCTATTTGTATGCTTTTGACCACGAATATGAAAACTGGAATAAATCGCTTATGAATGGGAAATTCAGCCAGACACTAATAGGTGGAAAATACAATTCACTTGCAAACTAGCAATGAATCTAAGAAAGAAAAGTAAAAGGAAAATCAGGAAGTGCCATGAACATAGGATAGTAAAGGAACTTATGGGATGATGCCAATACATATATGAGGAAATAATATAGGGTTAAATGCATGTATTTCCAAAAATTAAAAGCACCGGAAAAAACCAACCTAACTGGTAGCCATAAGGAACAAGAAGAAGAAGAACCAAACTCCAAAATTTAACAGAAAAAAATGAAATAAGATAGATGATTATCGGATTAAAGGTAATAATAAGAAACCAATAGGAAAAAATCAGGAGAACTTACATGTCAGTTTTGAAGACTTTTACACAATGGAGGAGCCATCACTTAGATAAAACAGGGAGACACGCACACAGCTGAAAGTATGAAACCACATGACAACTTATAAAAAAATAAAAATAACCAAATAAAAAGCTTATACATTTATGCTAAAAAATAACCTATAAAATAACCTAAAAAAAAGTTTACACATTATACTAGTAAATCCAAGAACTGAGAGAAAAGGATAAATTCCAAGACACACATCAACTCCCAAGATTAGGTTAGGAAACCTACAAAATCTCAGCTCTCTACTAGTGACTAAAGCATATGAAGCACTAATCAAACACCTGTCAACCAACAGAAGACAAGGTCCAAATCCTTTTTATGGGCAACTCTTCTAGACACTTAGAGAAGGCAATTTCGTTTCTTCTCTTTGATTCCAGAAATGTAGGATGTGGGTAGACTCTAATTTACAAGAATAAAGAACCAATTTACATTAGGACATTATAGGAAACAATTTCCATGCCATTTCAATAATTAAAGATAATAAAACTATAATTCCTTCTCTTTCTCTATCTTCATCTACTTTTGAAAAGAACAGTTTGTCTTTATTTTAATTTTTTTCTTCTGTTGAAAAAGCCAGCCTATCATCCACCATACATTTTTGACAGACTATTCGCTGATGGTATAGTTCCATATATGACCTAGTGTTTATCCTAGGATATGCCACAACTCCTCAACACTCATTAGCCAGTTCCCAATTAACCAGAATTCTTTCTTTACTGTAACCCTCAGCG
>NW_026754725.1:0-1258 GCF_022355385.1 Mustela nigripes
ATTTTTTGGATTTTACTCAAGGCTATTAACACACAATTTCACTTTGTTAAATATAGTGCTAAACGTTCAACCAAAACGTTGTGTCTTTTTTTTTCCACTACCACATCCTCCATCTACTGACTGGATTCTTCAGGGTTAGGGTCAGGCTTTGCTTTAGGGTCAATGTTCAGTTCAGTGTCACAGTTAGGTTTGTCGGTAGGTTTTGGGATTGGGTTTAGGGTTACAGTTAGAAGTAGGGTTATGATTAGGGTTAGGGTTAGACAGCGTAAGGTCAGTGTTAGGGTTTGGTTTAGGTTTTGGGTTAGTGTTAGGGTCAGGGTCAGCGTTAGGTTTAGGTTCAGAGTCTGTAGAGGGTCATGGTTAGAGTTACCTTTAAGTTTAGGGTTAGTGTCAGGCTCACAGTCACGGTCAGGGGTAGGGTTAGGGTCCGGGTTAGGTCAGCGTCAGGGTTAGTATTAGGGTCAGTGTAAGGGTCATGTTAACATATGAGTCTTGGTTACTGGAATATGAGCGTTATGTTTAAGTTCATGGTCCACATCAGGGTCAATGTCAGGCTTAGGTTTAGGTTTAGGGTTCAGGTGAGGATCACAGTCAGTGTCAGGGTGAGGGTTGTTGGTTACTTTTGGGGTTAGAACCGCTCCTGTGTATGGACCCATTCTTTTCAGGGTCTCAGGAGAAACCCTGGGCAGAAGCGTGTAGACCCTCCACACAACCCAGTTAACCAGCCTTAAACTGGGGTATGAACATGACTTGCCCACCATACATCTAACCCCTCATCAGCCTGATAATGCCTGGGGCATCTCCACCCACGATGGCATGGCCAGCTCTTC
Organism: Mustela nigripes; assembly: GCF_022355385.1. Classification (NCBI taxonomy): domain Eukaryota; kingdom Metazoa; phylum Chordata; class Mammalia; order Carnivora; family Mustelidae; genus Mustela; species Mustela nigripes. The sequence continues at coordinate 831 of NW_026754725.1, forward strand.
TTTACACACAGACTCACAAACACACAGAGGCAGACACGCACGCACACACACACACACACACACAAACACATACACACAGATGGGGAGGAGACCTAGGGCTACACCCGTGGATCAGAAGGTGTGGGACTCTCTGAGTCTGAGCTCCCTGGTGTCACCTATTTATTTTATTAGCTAAAGGGCCTGTGGCATTGGGGAAACCTGACATGACCTGCCAGGGAGGGTACGTGTCTGGCGGGCGAGCTCTCGTCTCCCTGCATCCTCTCAGCTCCAGTACAGCAGAACAACATGTCGCTTCCTTTAGGATGTGCCTAGAAATGAGCTGGGCAGGGGGATTTTCTCTGTAAAGGGGTGCCTGGATACGTGGGTTCCTATTCCGTTGGGCTCTGTCGTCAGGGAAGCCAAGTCTCCACGTCCAGGGCGCTCCTACC
>NW_026754726.1:0-1258 GCF_022355385.1 Mustela nigripes
GAAAACACAATCCACAGAATGGAAGAAAATACTTACAAATCTTATATCTTAAAACAGGTTAATAACCAACAGATCCAAATAGAAAAAAATATATAATTTAAAAAATAGCAAAAGGATCTCAATAGACTTTTTTTTTTCAAAAAAGTTATATAAATGACCAACAGGAGTATTAAAAAGTGCTCAACATAAAAACTCAGGGCAAAGCCATTATGTTGTTGTTGTTGTTGTTTACCTCTGAAAAACACAGCAAGATATTACTACCTATTAGAGTATATACTACCAAAAAATTAAAACTAACAAATTTTGGTAAATATTGGGGAAAATGGGGAACTTATGCACTGTGACCGGGATATAAATTTGTATGGAAAACATTATGGAGATTATTCATATTATTAAAAGTAAAATTACCATATGATTCAGTAATCCCACTTCTAGGTATATATCAAAAGGAAACGAAGTCTCTATTTGAAGACATATCTGCACTCTTATGTTCATTATAAAATTATTAACTCTAAGCAAGAGATGGAAATAACTTCAGTATCCATTAATGGATGAATGAATAAAATAAGTATGGTAAATATATACTATGGAATACTACTTAACCATGGAAAATTAAGAAATACTGCCATTACAACAGCCTGGATGGATCTTGAAGGTATTATACTAAGTGAAATATTTCAAAGATTTTATATATTTTTTAATTTATGTATTATGATATCCCTTACATACAGAATCTGCAGAAAAGGCAAACTAATGGAAACTTAGAGTTGAGTTGACAAGGGGTGAACCTGGGGTGGAGTAAGGTGGTCAAAGGGTAAAAACTTGCAACTATAATATGAAAAAGTTCTGGGGATCTAATGTACAGCATGAAGATCATAGTTAATAATATATACATACTTTTTTATTGTGCTTCCCTTTATTAAACTTTGCATATATCACCTTCTAACAAGTTGAAAGTTTATAGCAATCTTGTATAAAATAGGTCTGCTGCCACCATTTTTCTAACAACATTTGTTCATTTTGTGTCTCTCTGTCACATGTTGGTAATTCTTTCAATATTTCAAGTTTTTTCATTATTATTGTATTTGTTATGGTGATCTGTGATGAGTAATTATGACCCACTGAAAACTCAGAACTAGTTTACTTAAGGTATATACATTGTTTTTCTTTAAAGACATAATGCTTTTGAACAGTACAGTATAGTGTTTATTTTTTATATGCACTGGGAAACATAATTTTTTATATGCACTGGGAAACC
>NW_026754727.1:0-1258 GCF_022355385.1 Mustela nigripes
TTTTTTTTATTGTTTCTCTTTTACTTGTTTTATTCTGTTGACTATATTTGTTTAAATGTATGTCTCTCTATATTTGCCAGAAATACTTGGATACAAGTGGGTAGAAATCTAACCCAAAGTATCTTAAATTAAAAAAAGTTAATAATGATATGAATATTTGCTAATTCCTGAACCAAAAATGTGGTCATAGGGATAGAGGTATTGATGGGCCAGACAAGGTTGTGGACCCACCTCTATGATCAGAATGGCATTGGGTTGATTGCTCCATGAGATAACACGAAGTGAGAATATAGTATTTGAAAGATCAAGTGAATTGGATGGAAAAGTATGCTTGACAGAAGAGAAGCACTAGACTTATCATTTTTAAATATATTCCCAAAATAGAATGCAAGCTACTTTAGGTCAGTTTTATTTTAAATTATTTCTTTTAATTATTTTTAAAAATGTAAGTAATGTGTGATTAAATTATCTAAATTAAAAAATTAAAACAGTATTTAAAAAAATAAAAAAAAATTAAAACAGTATCCATAAGCATAAAGACTCCTGCAGATCACCCAATCCTAGGAGTTAAGCACTATCACTGTCATCAGGCTGGTATAAATTCTGTGCTATGCATAGACCTAAAATATGAATAGTTGTTTATTTCACTTAAAAAGGTATCATATTATGGACATTGCTCCTGAGCATTTTTTTTTTTAATTCAACAGATATCGTGTCAATCTACATATAATAGTGCGTGTAGATTTACCTCATTCCTTTTAACTGCTGCATAGTGTTTCTTTAAATGGATATTCAACAGTTTATTTTTTTGTATTGCTGCACATTTGTTTCCTATTTTTCATTATTATAAACAATGCTCCCATGAACACCTTTGTATATGCTTCCATGTGAATGTTTTCAAGTTATTCTCTAGAGTATATACCTAGAAATGTAATTTCTGGGTCAAACTCTTTAGTTTTCAAATTGTATTTGTTTGCTTAAAATTTTTAATGGATAAACTTTTGAATAGGAAGTAATGCACATGGTAAAAAAATATTAAAAATTTTGTAATGAAAAATAGTCTCTTTTAGTTTGGGAGAGTTCCTCAGCTGATGCTTGATGGCCATAAATTCTTAATATTAGAAACTATTAATTTTATAGCATATCTTTCAGTTTGGATTTGTTTGATGTTCCCATATATTTAGTTTTAGACTTTAAGCCTTTGGTAGGAGTAGCACACAAGTAAGGCTGATTTCTTATTTTGTCCTATCAACTTATC
>NW_026754728.1:0-1258 GCF_022355385.1 Mustela nigripes
TATATGTGGGTCTTATATATTTTATCTGTTCAGCCACTCTGTGTTTTTTTTTTTTTTTCCTGGAAGAATTCAGTGCATTTTCATTTACAGTAATTATTGATAGGTAAAGACTTACTTATGCCATCTTATTGTTTCCTAGCTGTTTTATAGTTCCCTTATACTTTTCTTTTTCTTTGACTTCCTTCCTTTCTGAATTGATGATTTTCTATAGTGGAAGCTTTTTTTTTTTAAGATTTTTATTTATTTATTTGATAGAGAGAGATCACAAGTAGGCAGAGAGGCAGGCAGAGAGAGAGGGGGAAGCAGGCTCCCCGCTGAGCAGAGAGTCCGATGTGGGGCTTGATCCCAGGACCCTGAGATCATGACCTGACCCGAAGGCAGAGGCTTAAACCACTGAGCCACCCAGGCGCCCCAATAGTGGAAGCTTTGATTCTCTTTTATGTATCATAGGTTCTCTTTTATCTATCATAGGTTTCTGCTTTTTGGTTACCATGAGGCTTACAAGAAACTTCTATATGTATAGCAGTCTATTTCATACTGATAACAATTAAACTTCAATCACATGTGAAAACTCTACACTTTTGCTCCCCTTTTGTATTTTTAATGTCACAGTTTACTTCTTTTTATATTGTGTATCCATTAATAAATCATTGAAGGTGTAATTTTTAATTTCATTTGATTTTTTTTCAGTGTTCCAAAATTCATGGTTTATGCACCATACCCAGTGCTCCAGGCAATACGTAGCTGTAGTTATTTTTAAAAACTTTGCTCCTTTAACTGTTAAACTAGAGTTAAATGGTTAACATACCAGTGTTGCATATTTATGTGATTTCATGTTACTAATTATCAAACATTCACTTAAGTTTCAAGTACTACTTTCAGCATTTCTTGAAAGGCAGTTCTAGTGGTAGTGAGCTCCATCAGCTTTCGTTTTTTTAGGCTAAGTCTTCATTTTGCCTTCCTTTTTGAAGGCAACTTTGCCAGGTTAAGGTATTCTTGGTTGGTAGTTTCTTTCTCTCAGGATTTTAAATATATCATCCCATTCTCTCTTTGCCTGCAAGGTCCCTGCTCAGGAATCTGCTGTAGCCTCATGTGGCTTACACTGTATGATAGTTTTTTCCTCTTGTTGCTTTTGAAATTTCTTTCTTTGTCTTTGATTTAGTGAGTTACATTATATTGCATCTTGTAGATCATTTTGGGTTGAAATTTTATGGTGACTTATTATTACCTTCATTAACTTGGATCTCCAAATCTCTCC
>NW_026754729.1:0-1258 GCF_022355385.1 Mustela nigripes
TCAACCCTGGGCAATGATTGGAAATAAGGTCTAGGTTCTGAAGCCTGAAAACTGAGGTAGGGAAGAGATGATGACCTAAGAACATGGCGGGTCTGATGTGCTCAGTGTGCGGTCAGCTGTCTGGGTGTTGGTCACGAGGTCCGGGCTCAGGTTGTCAGACAGTGCATTAGTGCCTACGTTAGACTATATATTTTGGGTGCCTTCGACTGACGTGTAGGTTCTTATCTGAAGAACACTTCAGGATATGAAGAATGAGCGAGTCTGAGGCGCATGCTCAGGCTTTTGTCTCTGTATTTTGTATCAGTGACGGCCGTGGAATGTTGGGGAGGCCTCATGGTCCATGGACGAAACTTGCTCTCTGTGGACTTGGCCCGATCCCAATTGTTTTCCATCAATCTGTGGGATGGGAGGACTCCTTTCAGGTTTGTTACCTCAGGTGTCCCACCAAAAGAGGAATTCCAAAGCAGAGCCTGGGGAAGAGTGAAGGGAGAACCCGAACTACGGTTAAAAATTGGGGTCTAGGGGCATGGCAATCCCAATATGCTCTCTCTCCATCCAGCTACTGAGAGGCCTTACCCGACGTCTGGGCTCAGAGTGAGGGTCACAATGTGTGTTTGGAACCAATGTGGCCCGCAAGCATGGGCGGGGCCTCATGGGCCACACTGGTTTCAAGTACAATGAATCTTGGACAACATGCCACCTACAAGGTATCTTGTCATGGGGAAAGAGTTCTGATTTCTGCATCATTTTCAAACCCAGGCCGTGATTGGGGATAAGGTATAGGTTGTATAGCCTGAAAACCGAGGTTTGAGAAGAGATGACGAACTAAGGCCATGGCGGGTCCGATGTGCTCAGTGTGCGCCCAGCTGTCTGGGTGGGACCAAGAGGTCCAGGCTCAGGCTGTGTCAGAAAGGGCATTAGTGCCAGGTCAGCCTATATATTTGGGGTACAGCCGAATGGCGTCAGGTTGATCCTCATTTGGGGTTTATGGGTAGCCCCAGAGGGCAATGTTTTTCTTCTGGAGGGCAGGCAAAGTGCTGCTTTGTAGTTCTAGATTGCCAAACTGGAGGGCTTGTGGGCCAGTAGTCAGAGGACGGAAGTCTGAGAACCCAAGTTAGGCCTCGGTATCTGGGTGAGGATATGGCAGGCTCAATCTACAGACCTGACTCGAGATCTCGTGAATCTGAAGTCAGGGCGAGGATCAGACGATCGCTCAGGTTGGACATTCTGTCCCTGATGGCCCCTACTTGAAGGGGGG
>NW_026754730.1:0-1258 GCF_022355385.1 Mustela nigripes
TCCCTACCTCAGTTTTCAGGCTTCAGAACCTAGACCTTATCTCTAATAACTGCCCAGGGGTGACTGTGATGCAGAAATAAGAACTCTTCCTTACCCATGGCAAGAAACCTTGTGGTGGCATATTGTCCAACGTTCAGTGTAGGAGAAAGCAGCATTCATTCTGAGGCCCCGCCCATTCTTGAGTGCTACGAGGGCATAAACACGCAATGTGACCCTCAGCGTGAGTCCTGTCCTCTTGTAGGTCCTCTCAGTGGCTGGACCATTAGATGTCATAATGGGCTTGACATGTCCCTAGGACCCAATATTTAACCAGATTTCTGGTTGTCCAGTCGCCCCTCCCCAGGGCTCGACTCTGGAATCCCTCATTTGGTGGGACACCTGAGGTTGAAAAACAAAACAAAACAAATCAACAAGAGAACAACGGACTTTTTCCATCCCACAAAATGAACCCAAACTCTTTGGATGGGGCCAAACCCCCAGAGACTAAGACTCGTCCATTTCCCATGAAGTGACCCGGATATTTCACGACCATGAGTGACACGATATCCAGATACAAAACTTGAGCAAGAGCCTCACACTCGCCCTTTTTTCATATCCCGAAGAGTTCTCCTCATGGTCTGTAGATCAGTCCTGCCATACCTATGACCTGAAACATGAGCCGAGTTTGTGTTTTCAGACAACTGTCCAAACAGCCCTGACCTAACACCCTACAGGCTCAGGCCCCTGGAGCCAAACCTGACGACTGTGCTTGCCCTCTCCAAGGGAATTGTGTGTGCCCATTCCAATGGCACAACCATACTAATAGGATAAACCTCCAAAGTCCCTGAGGCCATCCCAATATTTGTGGCTTCCCAGGACAAACAGGGGCAATCTGGGACCATCTGAGCACCTACCTGCACTCAGACCCGTAGACTGATGTACCCAGAGGTAAAAAGGAACGAACAGGCCCCTAGGCACCTATCGGATCCATAGCTTTGGTTTCTAGGCATTTCTCCTCAGAGGCCTGGGTTTCAATAACAGCATATGGCTGTTTCTTGACACACCCATCAGAACAAAGTTCATCTACACATTGGAAACTTGCACGATGGAGCTGTGTGAAAGCCTCTCTTTAGGAGAACCCTTCAGTGCCCCAGTGCCACCTCTTCATTCCAAGATCTCCATAGACACAAAATCATATTAGGACACATTCACGGGAGAGTCCATTTCAACCTAGCCTCCTCAGTTGCTCCCCCAGATTCAGCAGATCTAACCTGTCTTG
>NW_026754731.1:0-1258 GCF_022355385.1 Mustela nigripes
AAAACAGCTATAACATAAAATTCACCATCTTAACCATTTTTAACTGTGCAGTTCACTAGTGTTAAATATATTCACATTATGGTGCAATCAATCTCCAGATTTTTTCCTCTAGTAAAACTGAAACTCTATACCTGTAAACAACTCCTTGTTCCTCTCTTTCCCCCCTCCTAGGCCCTGACAACTACCATTCTATATTCTGCCTTATGAATTTACCTACTCTTGTGCCTCAGAGAAGTGGAACCATACAGTATTTGTTTTTAACTGGCTTATTTTACTTAAATAATGTCATCAAGTTTCATCCATGTTGCAGCATGTGTCAAAACTTCTTTTTAAGGTTGGATTATATTCCATTATATGTATATACCACATTTTGTTGATCCATTCTTCTGTTGATGGACATTTAAATTGCTTGGCTATTTTGAATAATACTGCTGTGAACATAGGTGTGCAAATATCTTTTCAAAAACCTGCTTTTGATTCCTTTCAGCATATACCCAGAAGTGGAATCGCAGAATTATATGATAATTCTATGTTTAATTTTTGTGAGAATTAACATGCTGTTTTTCATGCTGGCTACGCTATTTAGTTTGTCTACCAGCAGCGCATGCAGGAGTTCCAATTTCTTTACATCTTCACCAACATTTCTTATTTTCTTTCTTTCTTCTTTTTTTCTTAACAGTACCTATCCTAGTGGGTGTGAGGTGATACTTCAATGTAGTTTTGGATTTGCATTTCCCTAATGATCAGTGATATTGAACATCTTTTCAATATGCTTATTGGCCATTCATATATACTTTTTAGAAAAATGTCTATTCAAGAACTTTGCCCATTTTTAAATAAGGTTATTTTTGCTTTATTGTTGTTGAGTTGTAGGAGTTCTTCCTATATTCTGGATATTAATCCCTTATCATATATATAATTTATAAATATTTACTTCCATTCTGTAAGTTATCTTTTGACCTGTTGATTGTGTCCTTTGATGAAAAGATCAATTTTTAACATTATTACATTTTAAACTCCTATAATATGATATTTGTAGACCATTTTTCTTAAACCAAACCCCTTGGTTCCTAAGAATATCAAAATATTTGTTTGCTTTATACACTTAATATACACAAAATCATCTTGAAAAGTTTATAATTGCAACTCAAAATAAAAGTACATAGATGAAGTTTATGGTCTCTTCAAAATTCCTTTTGCCCTTGGAATACATTGCAGTTAGGTAGATAAATAGAGTATTGTGTTTAAAAAATTCATT
>NW_026754732.1:0-1258 GCF_022355385.1 Mustela nigripes
AAAAAAAAAAAGAATGCTTGGATCAACCAGGAGATCAAGGAAGAACTGAAACAATTCATGGAAACCAATGACAATAAAGACACTTCGATCCAAAACCTATGGGGTACAGCAAAGGCAGTGCTAAGGTGGAAATACATAGCCACCCAAGCCTCCCTCAAAAAAATTGAAAAATCCAGAACACAGCAGCTGTCTCTACACCTTAAAGAACTGGAGAATCAACAACAAATCAAATGAACTCCACACATAGGGAGGGAAATAATCAAGATTAGAGCTGAGATCAATGAGCTAGAAACCAAAGATACAGTAGAACGTATCAATGAAACTAGAAGCTGGTGTTTTGAAAGAATCCATAAGATCGATAAACCATTGGCGACAATAATCCAAAAGAAAAGAGAGAAAGCCCAAATACATAAGATTATGAATGAAAAGGGAGAGAGCACAATGAACAACAAGGAAGTAGAAACAATCATCAGAAGTTATTATCAACAGTTATATATGCCAATAAGCTAAGCAACCTAGATGAAATGTATGCATTCCTGGAAAACTATAGACTCCCAAAATTGAATCAGGAAGAAATTGACAACCCGAATAGACAGATATCTAGTAATGAGATTGAAGCAGTGATCAAAAACCTCCCAAAAAACAAGAGCCCAGGACCTGATGGATTCCCCAGAGATTCTACCAAACTTTCAAAGAAGAAATAACAACTATTCTCCTGAAGCTGTTTCAAAAAATTAAAGCAGAAGGAAAACTTCCAGACTCTTTCTATGAAGCCAGCATTACCCTGATCCACAAACCAGGCAAAGATCCTATCAAAAAGGAGAATTTCAGACAAATATCACTGATGAATATGGATGCTAAGATTCTCAACAAGATCCTAGCCAACAGGATCCAACAGCACATTAAAAATATTATCCACCATGATCAGGTGGAATTCATCCCTGGGCTACAAGGATGGTTCAATATTCACAAATCAATCAATGTGATAGAACAAATTAATAAGAAAAGAGAGAAGAACCACATAGTTCTCTCAATTGATGCAGAAAAAGCATTTGACTCAATCCAGCATCCGTTCCTGATTAAAACGCTTCAAAGTATAGGGATAGAGGGAACATTCCTGAACTTCATCAAATCTATCTATGAAAGACCCACAGCAAATATCATCCTCAATGGGAAAAAGCTTGCAGCCTTCCCGTTGAGATCAGAAACACGACAAGGATGCCCACTTTTACCACTCTTGTTCAACATAGTATTAGAA
>NW_026754733.1:0-1258 GCF_022355385.1 Mustela nigripes
TGAGAGACTATGGACTCTGAAAAACAATCTGAGGGTTTTGAAGGGGCGGGGGTTTGGGAGGTTGGGGTACCAGGTGGTGGGTATTAGAGAGGGCACTGCTTGCATGGAGCACTGGGTGTGGTGCAAAAAGAATGAATACTGTTATGCTGAAAATAAATAAAAAATAAATAAAAAAATATTAGTTTTTCGTAAACTGCAAAAAAAGAAAAGCGCTCTCATTTATAGCGTACACTTTATGGTTCACAAAGCACGTGCGAACAATAAAAATAATAATGGGTTACCGTTACAATTCATAGAAAAGGAGGTACAGGGAAATTGAATGAAAAGGAATAACAAAGTAGGTTTACAAGTCAATCTTCCTTGTAAAAAAATTAACCTGAAAGTGTGTTTCTGCCACCTCTCTCCTGTGTGATATGATAAAGAACGACCACGATACATGAATTATAGTTCGGAGTTTTGAAAAGCATAATAGCTTTATACCAACACTTGAGCTTTTATTTATTTATTTATTTATTGCTAACGAGATAGCTCGATTTGATATGCGGTTCCTGACAAGCAACCTCAGAAATAATTCCATCTTCATGAGAAGTCAGAAAGAACCACAAACCAAACCTCAAGATAGATTCAAAGGAAAATTCTCTTTAAAAAATTTCCCTTCCTGGGGCACTGGAGTGGCTCAGTGAGTTAAAGCCTCTGCGTTTGGCTCAGGTCATGATCCTAGGGTCCTGGCATTGAGCCCCATGTCTGGCTCTATGCTCAGTGGGGAGCCTGCTTCCACCTCTCTCTCTCTCTCTCTCTTCCTGCTCTCTGCCTACTTGTGATCTCTGTCTGTCAAATAAATAAAGAAATAAAATCTTTAAAAAAATTTCCCTTCCTATCAGAAGCAGACCAAACCACTAACAAATTCCCCAGAAAGCTTCATCTAAAAGGTTGTACTTTCTTCACCCACCCAGCAGGACCTTATTCTCTGGGCCTGGTATTTCTTCAATGGCCTATTCCAGAGAATAAGACACTAAACTACTGAGCGCCATGGGCCTCAGAACCACGAAAGAAATGATGAGGGGCACAAAGCAGGCCTCCAGTCACCAAGAGGGTATGGAAACGTTTGCTGCTTTTCTGCATTTTTTAAGGCTGAGTTTTTAGCTGGAGGCCGCTCCTTTATGATAAATTGCTAATACCGTATTAGTAAAAGCTATTATCTGATCTTTTACAAACCATTTCCTATCTTTGCATTCTCATGTGCCAAGACAGACACGGA
>NW_026754734.1:0-1258 GCF_022355385.1 Mustela nigripes
GGAGTGACCTTATTGCTGATAGTTCTGGGCAAATTCATCACCTTTCCCTACCTTTGTTCAGTTGTCAGGTTCATTGTAACTACCCTGATCTTCCTATTAAAATTTTTAACTCCCCATCCCCTACCTAGCAACCTTGATTTTTCTCACCCTGATCGAATTTTCCTTTTTCCCCATTGTACTCATCATTTTTGAATACACTATGCAATTTTTATTAAGGTTTATAGCTTTTAATTGTCTCACCCATTAAAATAAAAGTTCTACAAAGCCAAGTATTTCATTTACCAGTGTAGTCTGAAGTAATATCTGCTATATAATAGGTTCAGGAGACAATTGGTAAATTTCAGAAAAAATTAATGTTGAGAGTATACCGAATTTCATAAGTCATTTAAATATTTTTTCCAAAAATAAACTATGTGAAACGTACCTTAAATTTACTTTCAAAATATATTATAGCATATAATGGACAAAATAAGACAAAATGAGACAAAATACAACAAAATAAGACAAAAGCCTTAAAGAAACAATCGTATAAATAACTATTTCAAACCTACTTGAAAATTGCATAATACCACACTCCTAGATCCTCTGAATGCTCTAAAATAACCCTTCAAAGGAAATACGTTTTTAAAAATAACAGATTTTTTGGCGAATAATTTAATAAAATAAAAGTTTCATTCATCTATGTAGATCATAAAAATGTTTTTAATAAGCATGAAATTATAACTCTGAAGTGTGCTAAAATGAAACCACCTGCTAAGGGTGAGAGAACAAAAATAAACATCATTTTTCCAAATAAGAGGAATTTATTACCTTTGAATCAAAGCATGTGGATTTATTCAAACTGGCAATAAAGGAATAGGGAAACACAATCCATAGAAAGTCATATTTTAGTTTTCTAAAAGACTTCATAGTAAAGAGTATATATTTTTGAAATGCTACATAATGCTACATAATGACAAGATGACAGGTTGTGACAAATAGCATTTTAAGAGCTCTACTCATAATGGAACGGAAGGTGTCATTTCCCTATAATTTTATATATGTCATTAATTTACTATATCTTGATACAACACATTACCAAACAGATGTTCATCAAAGACTAAATCATTTTTAATGGAACATAATAATTTGAACCTACATCTATTAATCATTTTTTTTCGATCTAACATTTATACTCTCGCTAAACATTTTATCAGTTGTCGACAAAATTAAAAAAAAATAGGATAAAAAGTTGTGTTTGGAGAAGTAGCTTTTCTTT
>NW_026754735.1:0-271 GCF_022355385.1 Mustela nigripes
CCGTGAGCCTGCTTTAAGTAGGCATGTATGGGCCTGGAGCCCGACAAGTCTTGTCACTGTAAAGAGGGGAGGCTCAGCGTGCTCGTTCCTGAGAACCCCCATCTCCTCCAGCCAGAGGAGGAGACAGAGAGGCAAGTCAAATGCGGGTGTGGTTGATTTCGACTCCTGGCGGTCCATGCCTTCCCCTGGGGGGCCCAAGACCTGTGCCTGTAGACGGAGTGTGTCGATGTGAGGCCAGTTCAGCACTTGGGTGAAGGCCTCCAAGGCAGAG
>NW_026754735.1:371-822 GCF_022355385.1 Mustela nigripes
AGGCGATGGGGGTTCTCAGGAACGAGCACGCTGAGCCTCCCCTCTTTCCAGTGACAAGACTTGTCGGGCTCCAGGCCCATACATGCCTACTTAAAGCAGGCTCACGGGCTCGTTCCTGAGAACCCCCATCTCCTCCAGCCAGAGGAGGAGACAGAGAGGCAAGTCAAATGCGGGTGTGGTTGATTTCGACTCCTGGCGGTCCATGCCTTCCCCTGGGGGCCCAAGACCTGTGCCTGTAGACGGAGTGTGTCGATGTGAGGCCAGTTCAGCACTTGGGCTGAAGGCCTCCAAGGCAGAGGAGGTGGTTTGCCCTTGGGGTCACACGAATCGGACACTGGGGGTCAAAAGCTGAGGGACGCTTGGAGGACTTGGAGTAGGCTGGGCAAGGAGGGCAGGGGGTCATCTAAGTCTTGGTCCCAAGACTCAAGGAATGGCTGGTCAGGAAGCTGCA
>NW_026754735.1:922-1258 GCF_022355385.1 Mustela nigripes
AGATGACCCCCTGCCCTCCTTGCCCAGCCTACTCCAAGGCCTCCAAGGCAGAGGAGGTGGTTTGCCCTTGGGGTCACACGAATCGGACACTGGGGGTCAAAAGCTGAGGGACGCTTGGAGGACTTGGAGGAGGCTGGGCAAGGAGGGCAGGGGGTCATCTAAGTCTTGGTCCCAAGACTCAAGGAAGGGCTGGTCAGGAAGCTGCAATGGGCAAACAAAGAGAGCGCTAGGCAGGGACCAGGCAGTGCACTACAGAGGGGAGTTAAGCAAAGCAGAGCATAGCAGAACTGAGCTGCTGCCATTCCATCCAGTCAAGTGGGAATCCCGTCCAGACCA
>NW_026754736.1:0-1258 GCF_022355385.1 Mustela nigripes
TTGAGGAAAGGACAAACATGGAAAAATTAGTCCTCAATTTCAGTTCAAAAAAGATTTTGAAGATTTCTTGCATGCAGAATAGAACCAGGACCTATAGACTCTGCAGAAGAATTGATGATCTTGAGTATATCATTGACATTGGCCCCAGTTTTTTTGTCTGTAAAATGGGGAGATGAAGTTAGATCAAGTGTCCCAGTAGGTATAGTCTTGGCTCTTGGCATTCTGGGTTGGATAATTCTCATTGTGGAAGCTGTTCTGTGCATCGCAGAATGTCTAGAAGCACCCCTGGCCTCAACTCAGTAGACATCTATAGGATTTCCCTTACGGTGACCAATGGTGTCTCTAGACGTTGCCAGATATCCTTTGGACATAAAATCACCCTGGTTGAGAACCACTGAATTAGATCTGTTAGATTATAAGCAATTAAAAATTTTCCAAGCTGGAGTGAGAGTCAGGGCTCTGCTATCTCCTGGTACCTAGCCCTGTGTGTGGCATTGTGGCAAGCATTCAGTACAGACGAGTGAGATGAAATAGACAGTTCTTTCCAGTTCTAGATCAGTTCTTTGGCAGCAAGAGAATCACTAGATGGTGATGATCTTATCACCCATGTGACTGCCTCTATTTGGGTACTGTTTAACATTCCTGGATAGAAGTAGACTAAAAATACCACCCGGTGTTATGAAACAAATAGGTCTGTCTGGCAGTTTAGCAACAAATAGTGACTATAATTATCAAGGAGGGTCCACTCAATTTCGACAGCGATCTTAGATCATGTCCCCTGAAAGTTAACTCTGAATTTTATGAATATGACAAAAATTTAGTTGAGAAAAATGAGTCCAGATCTTGGAATATCATGATCTGAACCAACGTCAGACACTTATCCTGGTAAGCCACCCAGGTGCCCTCAGCCTGTTTTTTAAAATAGGATTTTATTGGAATACTGCCATACTCATTCATTAACAGATTGTTTAGGGCTTCTTTGATAACACCAATGGCAAAGTGGAATCCTTGGGACAGAGAATCTTTAGCAAGTAAAGTCCAAAGTATTGACCATGTGGTCCCCTTATAAAGAATCTTACTGGCCCCTCTTGTAGAGCACAAGATTTCTCAGGGATGCCCTGTTGCACAGTAGGAAATATGCTTATATTTAATGAGCATGTGTTAGGTTGCGCCATATTAAATTGTCATCATTGTAGGACAAAATGGTCAGGTATTGGCACTTATGTATATGGTCCACATAATGTAACTTTCCAAGCAT
>NW_026754737.1:0-1258 GCF_022355385.1 Mustela nigripes
AAAAAAAAACTTTATAATGCAATATAATACAAAACAAGAATGCATATCAAGAGAGAAATAATGTTTCAAGGGAACGAAGAACTTCAGTAATGTGTACCTAGGGATTTTGATTGCACATTTGTAGGAAGTTCACATGGTCATTAGCAATTGTTTATCTGTGAAGTAGAAGAAACATAAAGAGTGATGAAAACTCAAAAACGCAACACTAAAAAAATGCCATCTATGGGCTCTTAAAAAATGGAACAAAATTTGCTTGGCTTTTTAAGCGTTGTGGGGAATGAAAGGACAGAATTTAAATTCAGCTTTAAAAGATTGGATAATATGTTTCTACAAAGAAGGCTCCTCTGAGTAACATAGAAATGAACATGGTATCAGAAAGTGGAAAAAAGGTTACATCTCTTGTGAGCTCACGTTCTCTGAAACCCTGTCACTTAGTGGAGACAGTAACTGTTCAATGAATAGCAAAAGGTAGTCTTTCAGATTCCCAGGATTTTCACTAAGATTCATGAATGGATTTTTTAAAAAATATGTAAATAATGTCTACAGTGCAAGTACCTGCAAATAACTGACATTTTGGAGAGAATATTTTAATCAGCACAGAAGGTAAAAATGAAAAAATTTCCACGATCAGAGTAAACATATGGGATTAAAAAATAAAAGATAAAAAAAATTTTTTTAAAGGACATTTTTTTTTTAAGGACTTTAAACAAAAGTCCTTTTTAAGAGACAGTTGGCTGTTTAAACCAAAAGTACAACTCACTAAGAGAATCACCACATTATTTATTGGGGTAGAAGGACCTGGAATGTGGAAAGGCCCATTCTGCAGAGGAAAAAATAGAATCACTTCTAGCCTTTCACAGCCAGTGGCTAGAAACCCTGCCTCATGAGACCCTGTGCTAGAAGGCCGCTAAAACCATCTCAACTATGTTAGTCTTTCTTGGAAGCCAACAAGTGTTTGCCCAGTTAAGAGCACGGTAACAATAAGTCACGTTAACTTAAAATAATTATAGATATCTTAAAAAGCCTTGTTAAGTTCCTTTTTGAGTAACCCTCACCACACCCTTAAAGAAATTTATCTGTGGTTCACCTCTTTGAAATACCTCATTGTTGTTCCACATTTACCATAGCCAAAAAAAAAAAAAAAAAAGCTTTTTATTATCAAAGTGTTCAGAAGGGGGTGCCACTGTAAAGAATGAGAGTTTTCGCTGCCGGGACAGTTTGTTTGCAGAAACAGCGGAAAGCACTCAGGTCACACAGA
>NW_026754738.1:0-1258 GCF_022355385.1 Mustela nigripes
CTGCCTTCCAGAAGAAAAATTTTGACATATGGAGTTTCTCACATAACTCAAATGAGGATAGACATACACGGCACTCGAATGTACGCAAATTAGATAGTCTCACCTGGCCACTAATACACTGTCTGATACAGAGTGAGCCCAGACTTCCTGACCAAAACCGAGACAGCTGACCGCACACTGAGAACATCACAACCGCCATGGTCTTAGCTCGTTATCTCTTCCCAACCTAACTTTTCAGGCTTCAGAACTTAGACCTTAACTCCAAGCCCTGACAAGGGTTGAATGTGATGCAGAAATCAGAACTCCTCCTTACCAGGGCAAGAAGCCTTGTGGTTGGAAAGTTGTCCAACGATCAGTGTAGGAGAAACCAGCATTCACCCTGAGGCCCCGCCCATTCTTGAGTACGACGAGGACATAAACACGCATTGTGACTCTCAGCGTGAGTCCTGTCTTCTAGTAAGTCCTCTCAGTGGCTGGAGCATTAGATGTCATAATGGGCTTGGCATGTCCCTAGGCCCCAATTTTTAACCAGATTTCTGGTTGTCCAGTCGCCCCTCCCCAGGGCTTTACTCTGGAATCCCTCATTTGGTGGGACACCTGAGGTTAAAAAACAAAACAAAACAAAACAAAACTATAACAACAACAACAACAACAACAACAACAAAAAACGGACTTCTTCCATCCCACAGAATGACCTCAAACTCTTTGGACAAGGCCGAATCACAGAGAATAAGACTCATCCATTTCCCATGAAGTCACCCGGAAATTTCACGACCATGAGTGACACGATATCCAGAGACAAAAATTTGAGCAAGAGCCTCATACTCGCCCTTTTTTCATAACCTGAAGAGTTCTCCTCAAGGTCTGTAGATCAGTCCTGCCATACCTATGACCCGAAACATAAGCCGAGTTTCTGTTTTCAGACAACTGTCCAAACAGCCCTGGCCTAAACACCCTACAGGTTCAAGCCCCTGGAGCCAACCTGAGGACTGTACTTGCCCTCTCCAAGGGAATTCTGTGTGCCCATTCCAATGGCCACAACCCTACTAATAGAATAAACCTACAAAGTACCTGAGGCCATCCCAATAGTGGTGGCATCCCAGGACAAACAGAGTAATCTGAGCCCATCCGAGAACATCCTGCACTCAGACCCGTAGACTGATGTTCCTAGAGGTAAAAAGGAACGAACAGGCCCCTACGCACTAATCGGCTCCATTACTTTGGTTCCCAGGCATCTCTCCTCAGAGGCCTGGATTTC
>NW_026754739.1:0-1258 GCF_022355385.1 Mustela nigripes
GGACTCTCCCGTAGTTGTGACCTAATATGATTTTGTGTCTATGGAGACCTTGCAATTAAGCGGTGACACTGGGGCTATGAAGGGTTCTCCTAAAGAGAGGCTTTCACACAGCTCCATCGTGCAAGCTTCTCATGTGTAGATGAGATTTGTTCTGATGGTGAGTCAAGAAACAGCCATATGCTGTTATTGAAATCCAGGCCTGTGAGGAGAGATGCCTCAAAACCAAAGCAATGGATCTGTAGGTGCCTAAGGGCCTGTTTGTTCCTTATTACCTCTGGGGATATCAGTCTATGGGTCTGAGTGCACGTACGTGCTCAGATGGGCTCAGATTGCCACTGTTTGTTCAGGGAAGCCACAACTATTGGGATGGCCTCAGGAATTTTGGAGGTTTATCCTCTTAGTATGGTTGTGGCCATTGGAATGGGCACATACAATTCCCTTGGAGAGGGCAAGCACAGTGTTCAGGTTTGGCTTCAGGGGCCTGAGCCTGTAGGGTGTGTAGGCCAGAGCTGTTGGGACAGTTGTCTGAAAAAACAAACTCGGCTTATGTTTCAGGTCATACGTATGGCAGGACTGATCTACAGACCATGAGGAGAACACTTTGGGATATGAAAAATGGGCGATTGTGAGGCTCTTGCTCACATTTTTGTCTCTAGATATTGTGTCACTCATGGTCGTGAAATTTCCGGGTGACTTCATGGGAAATAGACGAGTCTTACTCTCTCGGGATTTGGCCCCGTCCAAGGAGTTTACGGTCACTCTGTGGGATGGAAGAAGTCCGTTTTTTATGGTTGTTGTTGATTTGTTTTGTTTTGTTTTTCAACCTCAGGTGTCCCACCAAATGAGGGATTCCAGAGTAGTGCCCTGGGGAGTTGTGACTGGACAACCAGAAATCTGGTTAAAAATTGGAGCCTAGGGACATGTCAAGCCCATTATGACATCTAATGGTCCAGCCACTGAGAGGACGTACTAGAGGACAGGACTCACGCTGAGGGAAACAATGCGTGTTTATGCCCTCGTCGCACTCAAGAATGGGCGGGGCCTCAGTGTGAATGCTGGTTTCTCCTACACTGAACGTTGGACAACATGCCAACCACAAGAATTCCTGCCATGGGTAAGGAAGAATTCTGTTTTCTGCATCACAGTCACCCCTGGCAGTGATTGGAGATACGGTCTAGGTTCTGAAGCCTGAAAACTGAGGTAGGGAAGAGATGATGACCTAAGGCCATGGAGGGTCTGATGTGCTCAGTGTGCGGTC
>NW_026754740.1:0-1257 GCF_022355385.1 Mustela nigripes
GATATTAGTAGTATTCTGGTTGCATGAGGTTGGCACAGCTCTCTGGACACCTTACCCTGTATTCCTTCTACCCCAGCTCCTAAACTGATTCTCCGTGGAGGAACTCTTGTAGCTGGTTTTCACATTTTGACACCTCTGTGGCCAAGACAAAAAGAACCAGATTGCCCTTTTTTGCAGCTTACACAGGGAGAGAGAGCAAGCACAGGCAGACAGTGGCAGGCAGTGGCCGAGGGAGAAGCAGGCTCCCTGCCGAAAACAGGTGAGACAAGCAAAGCTTGAAGGAGCTGTGGTTCCAAAGTTGTGACTTCCCTGCTCTTGTAACGTTCACTCTCCACTTCACCTCCATACAAGTGGGGAAAATCAATTTTTATTGAGAAGAACTCATTATCTCTGTAGTGCCCTTTTTATAAAGCATTCAGAGCATTTCAAACACATTATAACTTGTGTTCTTATAGTATCCCTGTGAAGTAAAGATGGTTATTATTAGAGAAAAATATTTTTCAATATGAGCATTAAAATAGGTAAAGTAGAGGGGCACCTGGGTGGCTCAGCCATTAAGCATCTGCCTTCGGTCAGGCATGATCCCAGGCTGCTGGTATCCAGTTTCACATCGGGGCTCTCTGCTCAGCCAGGAATCTGCTTCTCCCTCTCCCACTCCCTCTGCTTGTGTTCCTTCTCTTGCTCTCTGTCAAATAAATAAATACATACATAATAAATAAAATCTTTAAAAAAAGAAAACAGCTTTAAAATTTTTTTTTAAAAAAATAAGATAGAAAAAGTAGAAAATAATCCAGGCCAGACCTTCCGGTTCTATAACCTACCAGAGCATTTAATGATATGGGTATCTCCTACAATGATAGGGGTGAAACGAAGATGTGTATGGTGTTTTATTTTGTTTTGTTTTGTTTTGTTTTAAGTAAGCACAAGAAAACACTTTGACATAAAGGAAACCAAGCAGTAACATAATCGAGCATCAGGAATTAAAGTAGGTTGATAGTCACTGGGAAATGTGTATAGTAAACAGAATTAACAATGAAGATTTAAGTACTGTGTAAGAAAACCCAAATTTAAATCCCATTTCATTACTCCTTTTCACAAATGTTTGGTTCATTATAACTATGGGAACACACACACCTGGTAGCCATCTTGCATTAGGAGGGAGATTCAGGCCTTGGTCTCTTGTTCCAGACTTGAGGTTTAAAAAAATTGGATACAGATACTTATATATGATACCAAATATAATATATTGCTCAAGTT
>NW_026754741.1:0-1257 GCF_022355385.1 Mustela nigripes
TCTGGAATCCCTCATTTGGTGGGACACCTGAGGTTGAAAAACAAAATTAAACAAATATACAACAGAACAACGGACTTCTTCCATCCCACAGAATGACCCCAAACTCTTTGGACGGGGCCAAACCCCCAAGAGAGTAAGACTCGTCCATTTCCCATGAAGTCACCCGGGAAATTCACGACCATGAGTGACACGATATCCAGAGACAAAAACTTGAGCAAGAGCCTCACACTCGCCCTTTTTTCATATCCCGAAGACTTCTCCTCATGGTCTGTAGATCAGTCCTGCCATATATATGACCCGAAACATAAGCCGAGTTTGTGTTTTCAGACAACTGTCCAAACATCCCTGGCCTACACACCCTACAGGCTCAGGCCCCTGGAGCCAAACTTGACGACTGTGCTTCCCCTCTCCAAGGGAATTGTATGTGCCCACTCCATGCGAGGTGCCATCCATCCTTAGAACACTGCTCGGAATCGTTGTCCTGGAGCCAACCAACAGGTATCAATTGTCCTGCAGAAGAATCTTTGCAGTTGGGAGCTTCTCACAACTACCACCGTGGGAAAACCCCCAAGGCCTCGTGTTCCACCCACCCCCCCTCAAGCAGGAGCCATCAGGGACAGAATGTCCACCTGAGCGATTGTTTGATCCTCGCCCTGACGTCAGATGCACGAGATCTCGATTAAGGTCTGTAGATTGTGCCTGCCATATCATCACCCAGAAACCTAGGTCTAGCTTGGCTTCTCAGACTTCCGTCCTCAGACTACTGGCCCACAAGCCCTCCAGTTTGGCAATACAGAACTACAAAGCAGCACTCTGCCTGTTCTCCAGAAGAAAAACATTGCCTCTGGGACTACCCAGAAAACGCAAATGAGCATCAACCTGCACGCCATACGGCTGTACCCCAAATATATAGGCTGACCTGGGCACTAAAGCCCTTTCTGGCACACCCTGAGCCTGGACATCCAGGTCCCACCCAGACAGCTGGCCGCACACAGAGCACATCGGACCCGTCATGGCCTTAGATTGTCATCTCTTCTCAACCTCGGTTTTCAGGCCTATACAACCTACAGGCTCAGGCCCCTGGAGCCAAACATGAAGACTGGGCTTGCCCTCTCCAAGTGAATTGTATGTGCCCATCCAATGCCACAACCCTACTAATAGGATAAACCTCCAAAGTCCCTGAGGCCATCCCAATATTTGTGGCTTCCCAGGACAAACAGGGGCAATCTGGGCCCATCTGAGCACCTACCGTCACTC
>NW_026754742.1:0-1257 GCF_022355385.1 Mustela nigripes
CTGCAGTTCATCCTCTTCATGCCCCTCCCTCCTGCAAAGAGAGTACAAAGCAGTGACTCTCGAGGTACATAAAAATGAGTGAGACATAAACCAACAATCACAAATGTTTCAGAAAAATCAAGCCACAGAAAAAAAGAACAGCTTTAATATGTTTTATCCTTTCTTTCAAGAGAGAATATGCACCTAAGGGGGGGGGGGAAGTGTTCGACATTAACATTAATGTAATTAAATTAATCATATGGATAAGCCAGAATATCTTATCATGAAATGAGAGCAGGCAGTTATAAAAATAATTAACCGATATCTTGGAAATACAAATAGCAATAGATGTAAAAAGAAACCTTTCAAAGAGATGGGTTGAATAGCAGAATGAGCACTGCTTAAAACCAAACCAGAGAGATGGAATATCAAGCTAAGAAATTCTCTAAGAAGGCAACCCACGGAAGAAAAAGAAAAAACCTCTGAGTGACAGGTAAGGAATTACAGAAGACAGACCTAAAAGTTCCAGTAGAAGTCTACAGACATCCCATTGGTTTGTTATCCTTCCTGCTTATCTTCTCAGCCAAAAGTAAAGCACCTCAGCGCAGTTGGACTTTTTCCCAGTTATTGTTGGCTTCTGGCTCAGAGGCTCAAAGTGCTGGTTTGGGCCCCAGTTTTCCCCCAGGATTCCCCTACCAGCACCTGTGACTTTTTCAGACAGCCTCCTCAGGAAGCCCAGGACAACCAGCAGCTTCAGCGCTACCCAGTCCCTAGCACTGTGCCTCCTAAGCTAACACTTCATTACACTCTACCCGTCGAGAGCCGGTCCGAGGCGATGCCCCAGGACTCCAATGAGTCCAGCTGCCAGATGCCAATCCAGCGATGAGAAAGCTCCTGAGCTCCAGAAAGCCACAGGGGGACGCTGAGCCCCAAGGCCCCTGCATCATGGTCCCGCCCCTCCACGCAGACCCCGCCCCTTTATCAGCCAGGCTCTGTTGGAGTGCGGGGCCTTGTGGGAGTTGTGGTCCCCCCAGGGCCTCCAGCCTCCTCCAGCAGGCAGCTGGAAGAACCCGGGAACCACAGCTGCGAAGGACGCCACTGCCTCCCTGGGAACTCAGGCTCTATGGCGGCCAATTAGGCAGGACCACGTGAGTCTCCAAAACAAAGAGCAGGAGCAGGCTGGGCGCCTTCCCCTAGGCCGGCCGCCCTGCTGCCCTCCCACTCTCTCGCACTCCCTCACTCCCAGGAGCCACCTCTCAGGTTTGGAACTTGATGAGG
>NW_026754743.1:0-511 GCF_022355385.1 Mustela nigripes
GGTTCAAGTTTTGGTGCGGGGGCAAGGTTCATGTCAGGGTCAGGGTTAGTTTTGGGACAGGCTTAGTGTCAGGGTTAGGGTCAGGGTCAGGGTTAGGTTCATGGTTATGGTAAGGTCAGCTTTATGTTTAGGTTCTCTTTCATGAGTAGGTTCAGGATCAGGGTTAACTTTACGGTTACGATTCTGTTCAGGATCACGGATTGGGTCTGAGTTCGGTTTACAGTCAAGGTTATGGTCAGTATTAAGGTCAAGGCCAGGGTCAGGTTTAAGGTTAAGTTCTGAAATAGGCAAAGTTCAGATTTACGGTTATGATCCGGGTCAGGGAGAGGGTCAGGATTATTGTTAAAGTGGGGTTAGGTTTAGGGTTAGAGGTAGGTTGCGGGTTAGAGTTAGACCGGGGTAGGGTCAGTGTCAGGGATTAGTTTTAGGGTTAGGTTCAGCATTAGGTTTCGGGTCAGGGACCATGTTAGTGTCACGGTCAGGGTTACGTTTAGGGTTAGAGATAGGTTCA
>NW_026754743.1:611-1257 GCF_022355385.1 Mustela nigripes
GCCAGGGTCAGGTTTAAGGTTAAGTTCTGAAATAGGCAAAGTTCAGATTTACGGTTATGATCAGGGTCAGGGAGAGGGTCAGGATTATTGTTAAAGTGGGGTTAGGTTTAGGGTTAGAGGTAGGTTGCGGGTTAGAGTTAGACCGGGGTAGGGTCAGTGTCAGGGATTAGTTTTAGGGTTAGGTTCAGCATTAGGTTTCAGGTCAGGGACCGTGTTAGTGTCACGGTCAGGGTTACGTTTAGGGTTAGAGATAGGTTCAGGCTCCCATTCAGTGTCAGGGTTAATGTTAGGTTCAGGGTCAAGGTCACTGTTAGGGTCAGGGTTAGGTTTCTGGTCTTTGCCTGGTTCAGGGTCAGGGTGAAGTCTAGGGCCAGTGTCAGGTTTACGGTCAGGATCGGGTATTGGTTTAAAGTCCACATTCGGGTCAGGGACAAGGTTATGTAGTGGTCATTGTTAGGATCATGGTTAGGTTTAGGGTCAGGGCCAGTTCAGATTTAGGGTCCGGGTCTGGTATAGGCAATGTTCAGGGTTAGGGTTATGATCATAGTCAGGTATAGGGTAAGGGTTATTGTTAATGTTTAGGGTTAGTTGATGGTTAGGGTTAGAACTTGTTAGGGTCAGGGTCTGTGGTAGTGTTAGGGGTTAG
>NW_026754744.1:0-1257 GCF_022355385.1 Mustela nigripes
AGTCCACTAGGTCTCTCTCTTGGTCCTGCCCTTCCCCCCTCCCCCACGCACGTGTGCTCTTTCCCTAAAACAAACAAGGAAAACCCTTCACAGCAATGAACAAGGGTTGAGAGTGGGAGGGGTGGGGAGAGAAGCCACGGCCCTGGGGCGAGCGGGAGGAGCCCGAGATGCTGCCCGCCCTCCAAGGGCCAAGTTGGCTCAGCGGCTGCTGCTGCTGCTGCTGCCGCCGCCCGCCGCCGCCGCGGGAGCAGCTAATCGCCAGAGCCCGACCAGCGCCAGCGGGGCCGCTGGGACCCAGAGCGCTGCGCTAACAGCCAGTAGCGCCTCCAGCGCCGGCGGAGCACGCTCAGTTGGCTGCCGCGGGGCTGCAGGCGGGTCCAGGGAGGTGGCGAGGGCGGCGCCCAGGCGCCCTTGGGGGTGGGGGTGGGGTGGGGGGGCAGGCAGGATGCATCCAGACCCCTGGCGACTGACTGAGCTGCTGCAGGGATTCGCGCGGTGGAGGTGCAGAGGCACCAGCCTGCGGACCTGCTGGAGTTCTGCTGCCGCACTTCAAGCGCCTGCAGCAGGAGAACCAGGGCAAAGGCGCCACAGACTTTGGCCATGAGGGCGCACCTGGGGGGACGCGGGCACCGGGATCTGGGGCAGCACCCCCAGGGAGGGGGTCAACTTCTCGGAGGAGTCCAAGCACACTGACTCTGAAAACGGGGGGTGGGGGGGTGGGGGGGGTGGGATGCTGTGCACGCCAGGGCGTTCGAGGCACTAGTAATAAACCTATCCACTGGGGCGCCTGGGTGGCTCAGTGGGTTAAAGCCTCTGCCTTTGGCTTGGGTCCTGATCCCAGGGTCCTGGGATCAAGCTGCTCATCTGGCCCCCTGCACTGTGGGGAGTCTCTTTCTCCCACTCCCTCTGCCCCTACCCTCTTCTCTTGCACTCCAGATCTTTCTCAAATACTAAGTAATATCTTTAAATAAAGAGACTTTGGGGATAGCTCTGACTCCCCCAACTCAGAGCTCTTGAGAAAAGTGTGAAGACACAGACAGGGCAGGGCTCATGCAAACAGCTTCCCTGTGGGTACGGGGTGGTGCTAGTATCAAGGAGGGGACACTGGAGGCTCCCCGCCTGAGGCAGGGGACAAGGGGTCACATGATGGCACCGTTTCTCAACCTGAGGTGTGAAGGGACACCTGAGGCCGGTGTTCATGCCCTATTTCCCTGGAAATAGTTAAAGAAGCAGGATTCAAAGGACTTCTATTCCTTC
>NW_026754745.1:0-1257 GCF_022355385.1 Mustela nigripes
GCAAGACTAAAAAAAAATCACAGGTAAAAAGCCATGAGTTCCGTGCTTGGCTTTCTCCTCCTCTGGAATTCTGCTGCTCTCCTTGGTATTGAAACCGCACTCCTTGGTAGGTGAACTTGGTCTCGGCTGGATTTCTTGTTGATATTCTGGGGGAGGGGCCTGTTGTAGTGATTCTCAAGTGTCTGCCCCAGTCGGAGTTACACCGCCCTTACACGGGGCTGGGGTGGGTATTCCGCTCGGGTTTGCTTTCAGGAGCTTTTGTTCCCTGAGTGCTTTCCGTAGAGTTCCGGAGGATGGGAAGACAAATGGCGGCCTCCTCGTCTCCGGCCTGGAGGAGCCGAGAGCCCAGGGCCGCACTCCCGTCTGCCTGACCTCCGGCCGCGCTCCGAGCTCACTGAGCCTGCGACCGGTTCAAGGTCACCCCGAGCTGCGAGCTTACTGTCGGCTCTGTCTCTGTAGCCGGCTTTCCCGTTCCAATACCCGCAAGCTCTGCGACACTCAGACACCCCCGATCCTCTGTGACCCTGCGGGACCTGAGGCCACGCTGACCCCATGTGGGCTTTGCCCCAGGTAGCCTCTGGAGCAATGTCCCTCAGCGGAGCAGACTTTTAAAAGTCCTGATTTTGTGCGCCGTTGCTCCGCCGCTTGCCAGGAGCTGGCCCCTCCCCCCGGGGTCTATCTTCCCGTCACTTTGGATTCACTTCTCTGCCTGTCCTACCTTTCAGAAAGTGGTTGTTTTTCTGTTTCCAGAATTGCTGTTCTTCTTCTCTTCGATCTGCCGATGGATTTTCAGGTGTTTGCAATCTTTAGATAAGCTATCTAGCTGATCTCTGGCTAGCTGAAGAAGTCTCAGCCTGCTACTTCTCCGCCATCTTGACTCCTCCCCCCTTTCCTGGAAACTTCTATTCTTAGTACCATTCCTCTAGAACTTGTTACATGATCAATTCTCAAAGCTGTCTGAGAATTGCCTCACTTATCTCTAGACTGCCCTTTGTATCTCTCCCAGGTTGATCTTTCCAAAATACTGCATGTTTCCCAGTCTTCAGCTAATTCAATACCCACTCCCCATGGCTTTCTATTGCCTTCATGATAAATTCTGTATTTTTAGAATAACGTGAACCTAACTCACGAACACATCATAAAGTATGGTCCCCTATCTTCATTTATAATGTATTCCCACATTATTTACCCATAATCTTCTCTAGCCAGATAATGCTTTCCTACTATAGCACCTATCACTCTCTCTTTTCCAACCCT
>NW_026754746.1:0-1257 GCF_022355385.1 Mustela nigripes
AAATGATAGCCTAGCTGGATATAGTATTCTGGGCTGCATGTTTTTCTTATTTAGTGCTCTGAAAATATCATGCCAGCTCTTTCTGGCCTGCCAGGTCTCTGTGGATAAGTCAGCTGCCAATCTAATATTTTTACCATTGTATGTTACAGACTTCTTTTCCCGGGCTGCTTTCAGGATTTTCTCTCTGTCACTGAGACTTGTAAATTTTACTATTAGTGACAGGGTGTGGGCCTATTCTTATTGATTTTGAATGGCGTTCTCTGAACCTCCTGAATATTGATGCTCATTCCCTTTGCCATATTGGGGAAATTCTCCCCAATAATTCTCTCCAATATACCTTCTGCTCCCCTCTCTCTTTCTTCTTCTTTGGAATCCCAATTATTCTAATGTTGTTTCGTCTTATGGTGTCACTTATCTCTGAATTCTCCTCTCGTGGTCCAGTAGCTGTTTATCCCTCTTTTGCTCAGCTTCTTTATTCTCTGTCATTTGGTCTTCTATATCACTAATTCTTTCTTCTGCCTCATTTATCCTAGCAGTTAGAGCCTCCATTTTTGATTGCACCTCATTAATAGCTTTTCTGATTTCAACTTGGTTAGATTTTAGTTCTTTTATTTCTCCAGAAAGGGCTTTTATATCTCTCGAGAGGGTTTCTCTAATATCTTCCATGCCTTTTTTGAGCCCGGCTAGAACCTTGAGAATTGTCATTCTGAACTCTAGATCTGACATATTACCAATGTCTGTATTGATTAGGTCCCTAGCCTTCCGTACTGCCTCTTGTTCTTTTTTTTTTTGTATTGAATTTTTCTGTCTTGTCATTTTGTCCAAATAAGAGTATGTGAAGGAGCAAGTAAAATACTAAAAGGGTGGCAACAACCACAGGAAAATATGCTTTAACCAAATTAGAAGAGATCCCAAATCGTGAGGAGGGAGAAAGGGGATAAAAAAAGGTTCAAATAGGAAGAAAGAAAAAACAAGAAAAAAGAGAAAAAAGAAAAGAAACGAATTAAAAGAAAAGAAAACAAATAAGAAAAATATAAAAAAGAAAAAATATATATATTAGATAAACTAGTTAAAAAACGTTAAAAAAGAAAAAGGTAATAGTTAAAAAAATATTAACCAGAAGGCGCAAAAAAAACCAAAAATGATAAAGAAAAAATTTAAATTAACTGCAAGACTAAAAAAAATCACAGGGAAAAAGCCATGAGTTCCGTGCTTTGCTTTCTCCTCCTCTGGAATTCTGCTGCTCTCCTTGCTATT
>NW_026754747.1:0-1257 GCF_022355385.1 Mustela nigripes
AATTTTAACACACTGAGCCACCCAGGCGCCCTTGAAAGCAGAATTTTTGATCATATTTTCTGAATACTTCCATGTAGTACAACACTTTCCTGCTAGCAACATTCAAAACATACTGTTTGTTAGAGGAATCTCTTTAATAATAAATAAATAGGAATTTATGTAAATTTATAAATATATAAAATAAATAGGAATTTATTTAAATTTATTTAAATATTGCACACAGTTTCATTGTTCATAAATAAGGTGATGATATTATAGCCATTAGTTGGTAGCACTGATATTTCATTTTCTTTTTACTTCTCAGTGCATTCTCTTTGCACAAAATAGATATATATTTTAAAAGAATCTGAATCTGTGGCAAACTTTTAAAAAACCCTATACAGTAAAGTTTATCATTTTAAGTAATCTCAATTATCTTCCTCAATTGTGATGGTATATCCTTCTATCTAGGCCAGATATTGTATGAGGGATTTGAAGAGATATACTTTTCTAAATTTCACTTTTCTCATCTGCAAAATGCTGATCATGATCCTACAATAACATACACTTACAATTTTTTGATGAAAATTTATTTATTTTAAGATTTTATTTCTTTATCAGAGAGAGTGGGCGAGAGAGCAAGCACAGGCAGACAGAATGGCAGGCAGGGGCAGAGGGAGAAGCAGGCTCCCGGCCGAGCAAGGAGCCGGATGCGGGACTTGATCCCAGGACGCTGGGATCATGACCTGAGCCAAAGGCAGCTGCTTAACCAACTGAGCCACCCAGGCGACCCTTTTGATGAAAATTTAATTTGTATAAACATTATATTTGCTGTAATGCGTGGTTCATGGAAAACATCTTATTTAATTATAAGCAACAACAGTATTAGAAATTAAGTAAATGTGTCTATAATATTTAAAGTTTTACACATAATTCCAGTGCTTTGCCTTATTTTCTCAAATCCCTTTACCACTTTCACTGACAGAGTCAAATGTACTTTTTCTACTAGTAGCCAGCTCTTTGTCTTTTGTCAGAAAGATGCCCTTGTGAATTATTTATAATAGTGATATTAGCAATAATAATAAGAATAATAAGAAATAGCAATGAAAATGTTAAAAAAAGTTTTCTTAACTAATTAGGGTTCTTAGACATCAATTAGAGGAACCACCTCTGGAAAGCAAATTAATCTGCAAGACATTCCCAAAATTAACACGTCAGTCAGATAGAGAGATGTCCGTAGACTGAAAGGTGAAGCAAAAGGACTAGGTTTGGAAAATA
>NW_026754748.1:0-1257 GCF_022355385.1 Mustela nigripes
TTGGGAGTTGTGAGAAGCTCCCAACTTCAAAGATTCTTCTGCAGGACAATTGAGACCTGTTGGTTGGCACCAGGACAACGATTCCGAGCAGGGTTCTAAGGATGGATGGCTGGGTAGCCCACCTCGCATTCCAATTGTCTCCATGCAACAAGACAGGTTAGATATGCTGGATCTGGGGGGGCAACCGAGGAGGCTGAGTTGAAATGGACTCTCCCGTGGATGAGTCCCCATATGATTTTGTGTCTAGGAGACCTTGGAATGAAGCGGTGGCACTGGGGCACTGAAGTGTTCTCCTAAAGAGAGGCTTTCACACAGCTCCATCGTGCAAGTTTCCCATGTGTAGATAAGATTTTTTCTGATGGTTGAGTCAAGAAACAGCCATATGCTCTTATTGAAACCCAGGCCTCTGAGGAGAGATGCCTGGAAACCAAAGCAATGGATCTGATAGGTGACAAGGGGCCAGTTCTTTCCTTTTTACCTCTGGGGACATCAGTCTACGGTTCTGAGTCCTGGTAGGTGCTCAGTTGGGCCCAGATTGCCCGTGTTTGTCCTGGGAAGCCACAAATATTGGGATGGCCTCAGGGACTTTGGACGTTTATCCTATTAGTAGAGTTGTAGCCATTGGAATGGGCACTGAAAATTCCCTTCGAGAGGGCAAGCACAGTCGTCAGGTTTGGCTCCAGGGGCCTGAGCCTGTAGGGTGTGTAGGCCAGGGCTGTTTGGACAGTTGTCGAAAACACAAACTCGGCTTATGTTTCGGGTCATAGGTATGGCAGGACTAATCTACAGACCACGAGGAAAACACTTCGGGATATGAAAAAAGGGCGAGTGTGAGGCTCTTGTTCAAGTTTTTGTCTCTGGATATCGTGTCACTCATGGTCGTGAAATTTCCAGGTGACTTTAGGGGAAATGGAAGAGTCTTACTCTCTGGGGGTTTGGCCCTGTCCAAAGAGTTTGGGGTCATTGTGAGGGATGGAAGAAGTCCGTTGTTCTGTTGCTGTTGATTTGGTTTTTTTTGTTGTTTTTCAACCTCAGGAGTCTGACCAAATGAGGCATTCCAGAGTAGAGCCCTGGGGAGGGGCGACTGGACAACCAGAAATCTGGTTAAAATTGGGGCCTAGGGACATGTCAAGCCCAATATGACATCTAATGGCCCAGCCCATTCTTGAGTGCGACGAGGGCATAAACACGCATTGTGACCCTCAGAGTGAGTCCTGTCCTCTAGTACGTCCTCTCAGTGGCTGGACCATTAGATGT
>NW_026754749.1:0-1257 GCF_022355385.1 Mustela nigripes
AGATTGTGCCTGCCATATTCTCAACCAGAAACCTAGGCCTAGCTTGGCTTCTCAGACTTCCGTCCTCAGACTACTGGCCCACAAGCCCTCTAGTTTGGCAATCCAGAACTACAATGCAGCACTCTGCCTGCCCTCCAGAAGAAAAACATTGCCCTCTGGGGCTACCCAGAAACCCCCAATGAGGATCAAACTGCACGGCATTCGGCTGTACCCAAAATATATAGGCTGACCTGGGCACTAATGCACTTTCTGACACAGCATGAGCCTGGACCTCCTGGCCCCACCCAGACAGCTGGCCGCACAATGAGCACATCAGACCCGCCATGGCCTTAGGTGGTCATCTCTTCTTAAACTCGGTTTTCAGGCTTCAGAACCTAGACCTTATCTCCAATCACTGCCGGGGTTTGAAATGATGCAGAAATCAGGACTCTTTCCCCATGGCAAGAAACCTTGTGGTTGGCATGTTGTCCTACGTTCCGTGTTTTGAAACCAGTTTGGCCCATGAGGTCCGGCCTATGCTTGCGGGCCACATTGGTCACCAACACATATTGTGACTCTCAGCCTGAGCCCAGTCCTCAGGTAAGGCCTCTCAGTGCCTGGATGGAGAGACAGCCTATTGGGCTTGCCATGCCCCTAGGCCCCAATTTTTAACCGTAGTTCGGGTTGTGTCTTCATTCTTACCCAGGGCTCTCCTTTGGAATTCCACTTTTGGTGGGACACCTGAGGAAACAAACCTTATAGAAGTCCTCCCATCCCACAGATTGACGAAAAACAATTGGGATCGGGCCAAATCCACAGAGAGCAAGATTCGTCCAAAGCCCAAAAGGCCTCCCCAACATTCCACGGCCATCGCTGATACAAAATCCAGAGACAAAAGCCTGAGCAAGCGCCTCAGACTCGATCATTCTTCATATCCTGAAGAGTTCTTCATATAAAAACCTACACGGCACTCGAAGGCACCCAAAATGTATAGTCTAACCAGGGCACTAATGCACCGTCTGACAACCTGCGCCCGGACCTCGTGACCAACACCCAGACAGCTGACCAAACACTGAGCACATCAGACCCGCCATGACCTTAGGTCATCATCTCTTCCCTACCTCAGTTTTCAGGCTTCAGAACCTAGACCTTATCTCCAATCACAGCCCAGGGGTGACTGTGATGCAGAAATCAGAACTCTTCCTTATTCATGGCAAGAAACCTTGTGGTTGGCATGTTGTCCAACGTTCAGTGTAGGAGAAACCAGCATTCACCCTT
>NW_026754750.1:0-1257 GCF_022355385.1 Mustela nigripes
TATGTTATAGAACTCCTCTGAAATGAGTCATTTATTCCATCACTTTTCCTGCACAGCTGCTGACCCATGTTTTGGTTCCTGGAAATAGCTGATATCCTGTCACACTTCTTAAAAGCACATATATTGATTAATCTACTCATTCCTCCATTCCTCTGTGACTGTCACTGTGTTAAAATGTGGAGTCAGCTGACTCACTTGTGGTGGTAATAAAGTAGATGAGTTTGCAAAGTATTTTGTTATTTCTAAAGATGCAAAAACCAAATTACATTGAAATCATAAGGGGTGTTTCAGGGAGAGCTGTAGGATGTGGTTTCTTGTGTAATCCACAGAGATTAGCTCCAACGCATATTTAAACTCTCCTCTAGGAGCAACCTTAGTGGTAAAACAAGAAGATAAACAGATGTATACACACCCTGGCACAAAATTATCACTTATGTTTGGCTTCCTAGTCTCCTCGTGTTACTTATTTATCTTAACTTCACTCTGAAATCAGGGAACACAGAATCTCAATCAGTTGACATTTTTCTACCTAGTTACCCAACAGTCTGATCATACCCCTAAGACTTTTTTAAATTATTTCACTCATAATCCCAAATCTGCTTTGCTTCCTCATCTTAGTACACTGTAATTTGATTTCAAAATGAGGACAGTTGTCAGTAATGCCACATTCATTCATCTATTTTACAATTCCATGTACTTAGAACTATGAAAATATGTTAATAACATCCATTCCAATAAGCCACCCTATATTTATTATCATGAAACAAGGCCTCAAGAAAGAGAATTCAAAATCATCCATGTATTTGCAATGTATTGCAATAAAGCCTTTATCAATAGACTTCCCTGTGCACATGGTGGTCAAATTGCGGGTGAAAACCAGCCAGATCTATTACAAGCTTTCTCATGGCTTCTAGGTAACCCAAGTGAGCCTTTATTGATACTGGGAAGGGATAAAGCAGGGAAGGGATAAACAGTGATGTAAGAATTGGCTAGACAAAAGTATGACTCTCATTACAAAGTGACTATTTTAAAGCAAAAGAGCCTGTTGGGTATATTGTTTTATAAAATATTGGTTTTTTTAATTAACTTTTTAAAATTCAATTAGATAACATATAGTGTACCATTAGTTTCAAAGGTAGATTTCAGTTATTCATCCATAGCATATAATAGCTAATGCTCAGTACTTACTGTTATAGCTTCTTGAAAGCAGAATTTTAACACACTGAGCCACCCAGGCGCCCTTGAAAGCAGAATTTT
>NW_026754751.1:0-1257 GCF_022355385.1 Mustela nigripes
CCTACGGGTCTGAGTGCAGGTAGGTGCTCAGATGGGCTCAGATTGCCCCTGTTTGTCCTGGGAAGCCACCACTATTGGGTTGGCCTCAGGAATTTTGGAGGTTTATCCTCTTAGTACGGTTGTGGCCATTGGAATGGGCACATACAATTCCCTTGGAGAGGGCAAGCACAGTCGTCAGGTTTGGCCTCAGGGGCCTGGCCAGTAGGGTGTGTAGGCCAGAGCTGTTAGGACAGTTGTCTTAAAACACAAACTCGTCTTATATTTCAGGTCATTGGTATGGCAGGAGTGATCTACAGACCATGAGGAGGACACTTTGGGATATGAAAAATGGGCGAGTGTGAGGCTCTTGCACACCTTTTTGTCTCTAGATATTGCTCACCTTTTTGTCTCTAGATATTGTGTCACTCATTGTCGTGAAATTTCCGGGTGACTTCATGGGAAATGGACGAGTCTTACTCTCTGGGGGTTGGCCCAGTCCAAGGAGTTTGGGGTCACTAAGTGGGATGGAAGAAGTCCGAGTTTTTTGTTGTTGTTGATTTGTTTTGTTTTGTTTTTCAACCTCAGGTGTCCCACCAAATGAGGGTTTCCCAAGTAGAGCCCTGGGGAGTTGTGACTGGACAACCAGAAATCTGGTTAAGAATTGGGGCCTAGGGACATGTCAAGCCCATTATGACATCTAATGGTCCAGCCACTGAGAGGATTTACTAGAGGTCAGGAATCACACTGAGGGTCACAATGCGAGTTTATGCCCTCGTCCTACTCAAGAATGGGCGTGAACTCAGGGTGAATGCTGGTTTCTCCTACACTTCTGAAGCCTGAAAACTGAGGTAGGGCAGAGATGATGACCTAAGGCCATGGCGGGTCTGATGTGCTCAGTGTGCAGTCAGCTCTCTGGGTGTTGCTCAGGAGGTCCCGACTCATGTTGTGTCAGACAGTGCATTACTACCCAGGTTAGACTATATAATTTGGGTACTTTCGAGTGCCGTGTAGGTTTATTCTCATTTAATGTGCCCGGGCAGCTCATTAGGCAATCTATTTTTTCTAGAGGGCATGCAGAGTGCTGCAATAATTGTCCGGAATTGCCAAACTTGTAGGCTTCGGGGCCAGGAGTGTGAGGATGGAAGTCTGAGAACACAAGCTAGACTTGGGTTTCAGGGCGAGGGCACGGCATGTACCCCCTGAAGATCTGAAGCTATATCTCATGCATCTTAAGTCAGAGCGAGGATCAGACGTTGGCTCACCTTGGATTTTCTGTTC
>NW_026754752.1:0-1257 GCF_022355385.1 Mustela nigripes
GGAGCCACCGAGGCACACCTTCCCCATCGCCTCTTTAAAAGCATTCAAAAGCTTTTGAATTTTTGCCAATATGGTAGATGAGAAATTCTATTTCTGTGTGGTTTTCATTTCTATTTTACTGATTATGTGTTTGGTTGAGCATTCTTTCACATTATTAAAGGTCTTTAGTAAACCTTTTTCGTGGTGAACTGTGTGTTCATGTAAATACATGAAATACACTCATTTTCTAATAGTATTGGGGTCTGGATGCTCCCTTGATTTTTAGTACTTTATTTCTATTTAAAAATATATTTATTTGAGAGACAGAGAGTGAGAGAGCACAAGCAGGGGGAGCAACGTGCAGAGGGAGAGAGAGAGAAGCAGGCTCCCCGCTAAGCAATGACCTCCATGCTGGCCTTGATCGTGACCTGAGCTGAAGGCAGAAGCTTAACTGACCAAGCCCCTGATTTTTAGTACTTTATAAATCAGGGGCATTAGTTCTTTATTTCTGATATGCATTGTAAATATTTCATTTGGGATTTAACCATGCAAATGTCTTTGTTTTAATTCTACTGGAGTAGAACTTATTAATCCATTTTTTGTTGAATCTGGACCGTGAGGCACAAAAAGCTCTCTGCTACCCCCAGGTTATAAAGGGACTCCACCTGTGTTTTCTTCTAGTACATGTTTCTTCTGGTAAAAATGATTTCTTTTTTCCTTTCCTTTTTTTTTTTTTTTTAAACACTTAGACCTGCAATTCATTAGTTTATTCTTCTCTGTGGGTTAAGGTATGAACCCAATTTAATTTTTTTCTATGTGACTATCTGATTGTCTCTCTCCATATATATATATAATTTATTTGAGAGAGAGAGAGCGAGCGAGAGAGAAGGTGCTGAGGGAGGGGCAGAAGCAGGCTACCCGTTGAGCCAGGAGCCCCATGGGGAGCTCCATCCCTGGACCCTGAGATCACAACCTGAGCTGAAGGCAGATGTTAACCAACTGAGCCCCCAAACGCCCCACCTCAATACATTTTTAAAATTCATCTTTTCCTGAGTGAATTGAGGTGCAACCTCTATCAGATACTTAGTTCCCATGTGCACTGGTTTATTTCTGGACTTTCTGTTCTGTTCTACCAGTCTGTCTATTGATGTGATAATGCCATTCAGTTTAAATACAGAGGCTTATTATGGGCTTAATATTTGAAAGGTTAATGCTTCTCTCACTCTTCTTCTTAAGGATTTTTCTAGGTACAGTTGCTGCCTTTTTTCTATGTGGACT
>NW_026754753.1:0-1257 GCF_022355385.1 Mustela nigripes
TAGTTGTCCACCTGTTGTGTCATGTCTATACCTGTGCTGCATCTTCCCGAGAGCACTCGGTTAATTCTCTTACAGGCCGCTTGCAGGGCCCGATATTCTGTTTTCATGGCTGTTTGAAGCAGGGACTCCAGGAGGCATGCATGGCTCTGGGTTGGCCTCCATAGGGAGAACTGTTCTCTCCTAAGTCACAATAAGTGCCAATAACTCTTTTCAGTTGGCTACTTTCTGACCTAGGGTCCTGATTTAGAACCACAGTACAATTTGGAATTTTCATGTGAATTTTTATATTTCTTAAAGACTTTCTTTATGTATTTATTTAAGAGAGAGAGAGAGCATATGCAGTGGGAGCAGCAGGCAGAGGGAGAGGGAAAAGCAGACTCTTCTGCTGAGCAGGGAAGCCGTTGTGGGACTCTATCTGACCCCAGGACCCCAGGATCATGACCTGAGGCGAAGGCACATGCTTAACTGACTGAGCCACCCAGGGGTCCTGGCTTTATTTATTTGAGAGAGACTGCATGTGCTAGCTCTTGTGCAAAGAACAGAGGAAGGTGCAGAGGGGGAGGGAGAGGGAGAGAGAGTCCCGAGATAATGAACAATCACTCAGGACAGGACAGGAACTACTTACTGACAACAGGATAGTGAGTCAGGGGGGCACCTCCACCCCCCTGCATTTGGCAGAGACTCAAGTCAAAGGCAGGCAGCGGAGCTGGAAAGTTGGGGTGGAGGAGCAGGACAGGAGCTGACAGAAGAGGGCCGTTCTATGTCATAGACCATATCTGAAGAGCATATCTATTTCCCCTCTTGGTCTAAAGTTCGGGGGTGTGTGTGCAAAGTTGGGAGCAAGAACAAGAAAAGCTATCTGGGGCCAATCACTGCGGAGATGTGGCTTGGCTTTCCAGGAGGGCCTCTGCAGAGCTTGTGGGTCCAGTCCTGCCTGGTTCCTTGTCAGATTTAGAAAGTTCCGTAGACTGGAACCCCTCTCTTAAGCTCTCTTCAGACAACTGAACACCTTCTATGGATAGAGAAACTGTATTTCATAACAACTATGATCAGTACTGTACATAATTACAATAATGATCAATAATAATTATAATCATCTACATATCATTCATGTATAAATATTAATATGTATGAAATGATATAATCTATATATCACGCTTATGGCATGTATGTAATTATACACATTTATAATAAATATAACAATTGATAAACTAAATTAAAACATAATAAAGTAATACATTAACAAAGTATTAAATA
>NW_026754754.1:0-1257 GCF_022355385.1 Mustela nigripes
CACTGTGTTTTATTTACATTTTCCACCACTTTTTTGGTCAATGAAATTATTTTACATGTATCTATTATTATCTTGTAGGACATGTTACACTAATATCATTATTAATGAAGTTGACAATAAGAATATGATGCCTCATTTCATCATAATTGTTAAAAATGATCCCTAAGCTGGTAAATGCAGGAAGCCAGAAACAGAAATAATAATTAGCACCAGTTCAAAAGCTTGTCCACCTGGAACCTGTAAGAAAATCCAACTAGATCTTGAAAATAATGAGTGATTTGAGGAAACTGGACAGGGATATAGATTTCCAGATGCTTTTTACTTATAATGGCAATAGCAACTTAAACAAGGTTAAGGAAAAAAAATCTATTAATTGGCAGTAGGAAAATTATTAAAAAAATATAAACCATAAGCCAATGAACTTGGGAAAATTATGAAGAATCTTCATAAACATAAAAAGAAACAATATATATTTGCCAAGGCACATTCACATTTTAAAAAATAAGTTGAAAGGGGAACAATATGCCATAATACATATATCAATGTTTTTCATAGAAGTTTAGTATAAAAAATAAACATTTTAAATAATTTATTTGGAAATTGATATCACATATCTGAAAAACCTGGAAGAAGAAATGGATAACCATGACTAAACAAATGTAGCAGAAAAATGATTTACAATAATAGATAAAAGCTCTTCAAAAATGCAGTGAATATTGGCCGAAGCTTAGAAAAATTGATAAAATATAAAATGTAAAATGAATTCATGAATGAAAAAAAGAATCCCATTAAATCTAATTTGGAAAGAACTAATAATTCTTTTTTTTTGCCTGAATCTGCTCTGCCTTTCATTAGGTGGGACACTGACCAAGCCCACTCAGCTCCTCTCTCATACCCAGTAATAGAAAAGTCAGGGACATTAATTACTTCTGGGATGAATTTTAACCACTGTGGATAGGATGGAGAAGCCAGTAGGTTAAACAGATTCTTTATTGTTTCAGGAAAATAATTCTGAGATGTATTCTGTGTATTAGGATTGATGCTCAGTTGTCCACAATCATAATCCACTCAGTCTGAACTCATATATGTTTCTCCTGGACCACTTAGCTCTTCTCATTCTCTCCTCTTCCACGTGATCAAATCCCAAAATAATTATTTAGGTTGTGTATGCAAGTCGTGATTTTGAAGGGAAACTCAGTTACAGAAAGAGATGAAAATAAAGATACAGGGGAAAAAATGGTGCACTTGGGTGACTCA
>NW_026754755.1:0-1257 GCF_022355385.1 Mustela nigripes
AAAAAAAAAAGTGTTGATGTTGTATTTTTATCCAATTCCTTTTGACCTTCATGCAGAAGTGAGTTTCTCCCCATTTAACTTAATCAAATAAATACATATCCTAATGGAGAGAGGTCATCTGTTACCTTGGTCTTCTTGCTTTGTGTCCAACTGTCACCGCAGAGTAGGATGAAAACAAGACCCTGAGTGACAAGTGACAGGACATCCCCCACCCATGAGGAGGGCAAGATGGATAGACTGCAGTCTGATTTTCTAGTTGTCGTTGTTGTGTTTTTTTCCCAGTCACAACAAGTTTTCATTACCCTCTGAGAGCAGAAGCCTGCCCCACAGAGAACAGGAGTCTGATCAGGCAGCTTCCAGGCCAGGACCTCAGGGCCCCGTTGCAGCCATGGAACAAGACAGAGCCACCTGGGGAACAGGATAAAAGCTATCTCTCTGGCTCTTCACCAACTACATAACCAGGTGTAGACATAGCACGTTTTCTCCTCGTCAGCTCAACACACCCGGAAGGGAAACAGGGGCCAAGGTAACGAGGACCTTCTACTGTTGCTTCTTGCCTTCTCCCCCTTTTCTGAGTAGGGGCTTTGATTCTGCACTAGTTCATATCTGACAACTGCCCTTAATCCTAAACCTTAGGACTAAGCCTCAGGAGTTCCAACAGCGATGGGCAAATCCTCTTGTGAGCACTGGTTGGCAAATGCGGCCAATTATCTCAGGTGTTCACAATTATTTCCATGAGGTACATCCTGGACCTTTCCCACAGAGTAGACCCTAATGAGTTACATGGGAGGGAGACCCTCCTTTTTTTTTTTTTTTTAAAGATTTTATTTATTTCTTTGACAGACAGAGATCACAGTAGGCAGAGAAGCAGGCAGAGAGAGAGGAAGGGAAACAGGCCCCTGCTGAACAGAGAGCCCGATGTGGGACTCGATCCCAGGACCCTGAGATCATGACCTGAGCCGAAGGCAGCGGCTTAACCCACTGAGCC
This sequence comes from Mustela nigripes, assembly GCF_022355385.1. Lineage (NCBI taxonomy): Eukaryota > Metazoa > Chordata > Mammalia > Carnivora > Mustelidae > Mustela > Mustela nigripes. The sequence goes on from NW_026754755.1 coordinate 989, forward strand.
ACCCAGGTGCCCAACCCTCTTTTTTTTTTAAAGAAAGAATTCAGCAGTCATGGAAGTTGAGCCATCTTTCCATGAATGTGTGATCCTAAATCCTGTCATAATATTTAACTGTAAAGTAAGGCAACAGCTGAAAACATTTTAAGGTCCTAGTGAGGAGCCTAGTAGGCTAGGTTATCAAACTGTGAAAGAGGCTTCCCAGTGTGCTCGCTACCCCAAACAGAAGTGGTGAGGGGAGAACTGGGAGCTCTGCCACCCTCACCCCCTCCAGC
>NW_026754756.1:0-1256 GCF_022355385.1 Mustela nigripes
GTGCCATGACCCAGAGAATAATAGACAGCTGGATAGGAAGGCTCAGATCCTGTGAGAGACTCTGTTTCCAGGAGAGCCCAGTGCATGGCCTGCAACTGCTGCTTTCATGGTCTATAACCCAGGGCCAAGGAGGGCTGTATCTTGCATTGGGATCCCATGGACAATTGACAGATAGCATGGGTGGTCCAGGGACTCCAGGAAGGAGAGAGGAGGCTTCTGAAGCCTTTTCTCCTGGGCAATAACAGGTGATTTTTTTAAAAAAAGATTTTATTTATGTAGTTAAGAGAGAGCTCTGGCTGGAAGAGGGGGTGGAAGGGAGAGGGAGAAGCAGGCTCCCCACCAAGCAGGGAAGCCCCCTGCCAGGCTTGATGTCAGGATCCTGAGTTCAGGACCTGAAAGTAAGGCAGATGCTTCACCAACTGAGCCACCCCGTCACCCTCAACAGGTCATTTTTACTTGCCTTTTGTTGAGGGGAGACCCTCCTGACTTCATTGTGAGCACAATGACAAGTAACAGCCTAAATGGGCTTCTGTAAAATTTATAAACAAGGAATATGTTGCCTCAGAACCCAAAAAGTACTGAAAGATGTTGGACTTCTATGTCCTTTTTTTTCTTTTTTAAAGATTTAATTTGTTAGTTGATAGAGCACGAGAGAGAGAGAGAGAGAGAAAGAGAGAGAGAGAAGAATAGAAGGGGCTGGCAGGGGCAGAGGGAGAGGGAGAAGCACGCTTCCCGCTGATCAGGGAGCCTGATGCAGGGCTTGTTGCAGGACCCTGAGATCAGGACCTGAGCTGAAGGCAGACACTTAACTGACAGAGCCACCCAGGAACCCCCGCATTTGTAGGTCCTTAACAAGTTTGTCAAATAAATTTCCTCACAGTAGGATGTCTTTTTTTTTTTTTAAAGATTTTATTTATTTACTTGTCATAGAGAGAGAAGCGAGAGCAAGCACAGGCAGACAGAGTGGCAGGCAGAGGCAGAGGGAGATGCAGGCTCCACACCAAGCAAGGAGCCCAACGTGGGACTCGATCCCAGGATGCTGGGATCATGACCTGAGCCAAAGGCAGCCGCTCAACCAACTGAGCCACCCAGGCGTCCCACAGTAGGATGTTTTAAATGTGATGTCACACCTATGTTCCTGGAGAAAGATGGGTGTAGTAAGTTCCTACCCACAAAGGTTGCCTATGATAGCAGAGCGGTTTGGATGCTCTTTGTATAACAAGGTATATCATGTGTCCTTCAAGGTTGAGGCACAC
>NW_026754757.1:0-1256 GCF_022355385.1 Mustela nigripes
GGCTGTGTGATCCTTTCCCCCCTGGAGGCTGTCACTGTCCCTAAGACTGCCTCTGCGGGACTTTGTCTTCCTCTGTCCTTGTTCCTGTCCTTCCCTGCTCTCCTTCGTCCTCCTCCTCCTCCTCCACCTCCTCCCCTAGAGATGCTCCATGTCCTTCCCCCTGCCAAGCTCCACCAGTCCTATTGTTGTCCAGGAGGGGGCCACCAAGGAAAGAGAGGAGATACCCTGGGTCCCCTGGAATCAATCCCCCGATCTGTCTGTGCTGGGAGCAGCTGTCATGGGTCTCGGATTGCTGGGGAAGTGCCGGGAGAGATGGCCCACCACGTCCCCACAGCCCATGTCTGCCCAGGGACTGGGATGACCTTCCCAGGGACGTGTTTCAGGGAACGCAACGCCCTCTGTTTCCCTAAGTGTTACAGAGGTTGAATGGAGACAGGAGCATGGGAAATTGTGCAGGCGCCCTCAGCTGTTCAGGGCAGCCCTGGAAAACATCCAGCGGTGTGGTTACTGAAACACGGGATTCCTGCCAGTGCTCCTGCTGAGGCTTGCCAGGAATGGACGGGATCGGGGTGTGTGTAGGGCCTTGGGCAGGCCTGAGGAATGTTTCCTGTTTGGGCATGCCTAGGGAGTGGGGAGCATGGCCAGGCCTGTGGGCCAGCGAGGTGGGTTTGTGAGAGGAACCATGACTCCCTGGCCCTGCTCCCAAGAGGCTCTGTGCTATGCTTCGATGCCAGCTAGTGAGAGGTAGAGTGGACTCGGGGCAGCAAGTGTGTGAAGCAGGTCCAGCAGCCCCTTCACACAGGCCCAGGGGACCGTGGCCCACGACAGGGGTTCTCCAGGGCAGCTGCATGGGGGCATCCCACCCTTGGGAACACGTCCACAGGTCAGACTCAGCTGGGGTGTGAAGGCTGGCAGAAGCTCCGATTTACGGGAGCCTGTGTAGTGAACCCAGGGGAAGTACGCTTTCCCTTCTGCAGCTCTGGGCGTCCCCTTGAAGTACAGCAGTGTGGAGAGAACCAGGATGGTTTGGTAATGGAGGTTATGAGGGAGAGAATTTAGACCTGTCTTACACCTCCTGGCTCAGACCAGAACGGAGTGTCGCGTAGTGTCTCTTGCCCAGGAGAGTGCAGTTGGGGCCGCCAAGTCCTGAGCATGACCAGGTCTGGGCCCGTGTCAAGAATGATGCAGAATCTCTTGTGCACCATTCCTGAGAGGCCATGAGCAAAGAGGCCAAGCTTTGACGTGTGGCAGTGGCC
>NW_026754758.1:0-1256 GCF_022355385.1 Mustela nigripes
TGTTGTTGCTTTCCTTTTCCTGGCAGACAGAGCTTAAAGTTTCAATAAAGGAAGTGGGGAGGGATACAACACATTCAGAGTTTATGAAAGACTTTATTTACCATCAAAGTGAAGGTTTCCAGATACTCTGACCCTGTTTTCTTATGCTCTTAAGTCTTTGATAAGGAATTAAGAACTCCTGCCAGGGCTACAGAAGACACTGAGAGGTGCCTGGCAGAAGGCACTAACTACATGGTGTTTCTGAAGCTATTCATTAATTATAAATGGTGTTGAGGAATAATACACCAAGGAACAGAAGAATGGGGAGAAACTGTTAATATCATAATAATTTCTACATGGGCACTTCTGAGAGACAATTGGATGTCTTCGATATTTTTCTGTTAACGTCCTTGCACTTTTTTTTTTTTTTCAAAGCATGCCTTGCAGCTTCTTTTTAACAGAATTACTTATATTAATAACACTTTCCTACTCAATTACAATTCCTTAGGATGGTGGCTCTTAAATAGCAGTGGGGCTAAGAAAAATATGAAAACCCGTCAAAAGAGTTTAGGGTTTGCATCTCTGAGATTCTCATCCAATACATTTAGGATGAGGCCCAGAAATGTTTAACAAGACCTCCGTGTAATGGTCTGTGAAATACCTTCAGAAATATTTGCCTAGACATCAAGTCGCTGTGGTCCTCAGGCCATAGGTCTATGCAATGCACATAGAAGTACTCAATACATGTTTGTAGATTCAAGGCAAATGGTTTGGATAGGTAAAACCCCACTGGAGATTTAAGCTCAATATATTACTCTCAGAGATGAGGCTGAAGCTCTAGAGGGTTGTATATAAACTATTTTTGATAGAAGGATAATGGCATAAACAGCTCTCAAACTTGGGGGGAGTAATTGGTTAGAAATATATATATATATTTATCTGTAAGAGTGCCTGAATGGAAAACGTGATTTGTTTAATTAATTTTTACATTGGAGAAGGGTAGATGTAAGGAGGAGGAAATGCATTCATTCCTTGCTGCTTGTGGTACATTGTGAAAAAGCTAAACCATGTTTGATTTTCCCATTCATTGTTGGATGTGTATTTCCTTTGTCCTCCCCTTGTTTCTTTTGTTTATTGTTTACTAGGGGTTATGAGATCTGCTCTTTAAGGCTCCTCCTTTTTTGTGCTTCTGTCACAAGGTGTGAAGCCATTTGCTTATTTGTCCTTTGCTCAGAGCTACCTGTAGATAGGCATGCACAAAACAAAGGAAAATCATA
>NW_026754759.1:0-1256 GCF_022355385.1 Mustela nigripes
AAGATGTGATAAACTACTGCAGATATTTTCATGTATATTTGTTGTTTATCACATCTTTATGGCTTTGAACTTCCATAAGCTGAGGCATCCTTCTCTAATCACTTAGACAAACTCCAATTTACCCTTTAAAACAACACAAGAATTGCTTCATTTAAGAACATGTTCAGGGATGACTCTTCCCCACTGTTCTTACCAACATTCCCACACACTCTTTGCTACCCACACTTGTTTATGAACTTTCATTAGGTGTATCAGTGTGACCAGAATTTTGCTCTATTGTATTTTTGTCCTTTAGAGCTTTAATTAAATATTAATTCCATAGAAAGTCTGTTCCTTTTCTTTCAAACCTGGGTTAGTTATTTCTTCTCATTCTTTGTCAGAAGTTACTTTATTAGAGAAACTTATAGCTGTATTGTGACTTTGGAGCCTTTACAGTTTTTTGACTGGAAAAATCACCCATCCCTGAGATTTTTCCACAGCTTCCTAGCTGATATTATTCAGAAATCTGTTCAAAACAGACTTTTTCAGGGAGGCCCTTTCGGACCACTCAGTTACAAAACCTCTTCTCAATCACTGCTCTTTTTAAAATGTGCTTATTTAGTTCAAATATGCATCACTATTAAAGAAAAACCAGTACGATTTTTTTCTTTTTAAAGTTGGCTTACCTATTATCTATCTCTCCCATTAAAATGATTCCTCTGGGCTGGGATTTTGTTGTGCTCATCTTAGGCCAGGCACTCAATAAATTGTCTCTGAATGATTGAATTGTTTGACTCCCTTGCTAGATTCTCAACTTCATGAGGCCAAGTATTGTTCTATTCAGTCCTTCTTTATCCTCAATGTTTGTTATATTGCAGTCACTTACGTGACTAATGGGAAAAATCACAGAAAGAAAGAGTTAAAACTACAGAAAAACCCTGTAGGTTCAATAACACAAAGCTTCTTTTTTTTTTAATTGACAAATAATGTATTATTAGCCCCAGAGGTACAGGTCTGTGAATCGCCAAGTTTACACACTTCACAGCACTCACCACAGCACATACCGTCCCCAATGTTCATAACCCCATCACCCTCTCCCTACCCTCCCTCACCCCCCCGGCAACTCTCAGTTTGTTTTGTGAGATTAAGAGTCTCTTATGGTTTGTCTCCCTCCCGATTCCATCTTGTTTCATTTACTCTTTTCCTGTCCCCCAAACCCCCCACATTGCACCTCCATTTCCTCATATCAGGGAGATCATATGATAGTGTCTTTCTCT
>NW_026754760.1:0-578 GCF_022355385.1 Mustela nigripes
AGATTTAAAGTGATGGGGTGGAAAAGAATTTACCATGCTAATGGACACCAGGAGAAAGCAGGAGTGGCAATCCTTATATCAGATCAATTAGATTTTAAGCCAAAGACTATAATAAGAGATGAGGAAGGACACTATATCATACACAAAGGGTCTGTCCAACAAGAAGATCTAACAATTTTAAATATCTATGCCCCCAACGTGGGATCAGTCAACTATATAAACCAATTACAACAAAATCAAAGAAACATATCAACAATAATACAATAATAGTAGGAGACTTTAACACTCCCCTCACTGAAATGAACAGATCATCCAAGCAAAAGATCAACAAGGAAATAAAGGCCTTAAACGACACACTGGACCAGATGGACATCACAGATATATTCAGAATATTTCATCCCAAAGCAACAGAATATACATTCTTCTCTAGTGCACATGGAACATTCTCCAGGTAGATCACATCCTCGGTCCTAAATCAGGACTCAGCCGGTATCGAAAGATTGGGATCATTCCCTGCATATTTTCAGACCACAATGCTCTGAAGCTAGAACTCAACCACAAGAGGAAGTTTGGAAAGA
>NW_026754760.1:678-1256 GCF_022355385.1 Mustela nigripes
AGATTTAAAGTGATGGGGTGGAAAAGAATTTACCATGCTAATGGACACCAGGAGAAAGCAGGAGTGGCAATCCTTATATCAGATCAATTAGATTTTAAGCCAAAGACTATAATAAGAGATGAGGAAGGACACTATATCATACACAAAGGGTCTGTCCAACAAGAAGATCTAACAATTTTAAATATCTATGCCCCCAACGTGGGATCAGTCAACTATATAAACCAATTACAACAAAATCAAAGAAACATATCAACAATAATACAATAATAGTAGGAGACTTTAACACTCCCCTCACTGAAATGAACAGATCATCCAAGCAAAAGATCAACAAGGAAATAAAGGCCTTAAACGACACACTGGACCAGATGGACATCACAGATATATTCAGAATATTTCATCCCAAAGCAACAGAATATACATTCTTCTCTAGTGCACATGGAACATTCTCCAGGTAGATCACATCCTCGGTCCTAAATCAGGACTCAGCCGGTATCGAAAGATTGGGATCATTCCCTGCATATTTTCAGACCACAATGCTCTGAAGCTAGAACTCAACCACAAGAGGAAGTTTGGAAAGA
>NW_026754761.1:0-243 GCF_022355385.1 Mustela nigripes
CCCGTGGACAGATGTCCCCAGAGGTAAATTGGAATGAGCAGGCCCCTAGATCCTAATCGGATCCATTGCGTTGTTGTCCAGGCATCTCTCCTCAGAGGCCTGGATTCCAATAGCAGCATCTGGCTGTTTCTTGAGTCACCCATCAGAACAAATCTCGTCTCCACGTGGGAATCTTGCACGTTGGAGCTGTGTCAAAGCCTCTGGTTAGGAGAACCCTTCAGGGACCCTGTGCCACTGCCTCAT
>NW_026754761.1:343-1256 GCF_022355385.1 Mustela nigripes
CAGATGCATGAGATCTCGTTTCAACTCTGCAGAGCGTACCTGCCATGCCCTCACCCAGAAACCTAAGGTTGCTTGTGTTCTCAGACTTCTGTCCTCAACTCCTGGCCCACCAGCCCTCCAGTTTGGCCATTCCAGAACTACAATGCAGCCCTCTGCCTGCCGTCCAGTAGAAAAAACATTGCCCTCTGGGGCTAACCAGAAACCCCAAAGGAGGATCAACCTTTTCGCCACGTGACTGTACCGCAATTCTACAGGATGCCCTGGGCACTCATGCCCTTTCTGTCACAGCCTGAGCCTGGACATCCCGACCCACACCCAGCCAGCTGGACTCACACTGAACACATCGGACCTGCCAAAGCCTTAGGTCGTCATCTCTTCCCAACTTCGGTTTTCAGGCTTCAGAACCTAGACGTTTACTCCAATCACTGCCCAGGGTTGAACATGAGGCAGAAATCAGAAATCCTTCCCCATGGCAAGAAATCTTGTGGTTGGCGTGTTGCCCAACGTTCAGTGTAGTTGATATCAGTGTGGCCCTTTGACCCCGCCATGCTTGAGGGCCGCGTTGGTCACAAATACGCATTGTGACCCTCAGCGTGAGCCCAGTCCCCAAGTAAGGTCTCTCAGTGGCTGGACCAAGAGACGGCATATTGGGCTCGCCATGCCCCTAGGCCCCAATTTTTAACCATAGTTCGTGTTGTCCATTCGCCCCTCCCCAGTGCTCTGCTTTAGAAGGAGGTAACCAAACTGAAAGGACTCCTCCCATCCCACAGATTGACCCCCAAATTGGGATCGGGCCAAATCCACAGAGAGGAAGACTCATCCATGGCCCATGAGGCCTCCCCGACATTCCACGCCCATCGTTGACACAAAATCCAGAGACAAAAGCCTGAATAAGCGCCTCACACTCGCTCTT
>NW_026754762.1:0-1256 GCF_022355385.1 Mustela nigripes
CCGGTCTCACCCAGAAACCTAGGCCTAGCTTGGGTTCTCAGACTTCCGTCCTCAGACTACTGGCCCACAAGCCCTCCAGTTTGGCAATCCAGAACTACAATGCAGCACTCTGCCTGCCCTCCAGAAGAAAAACATTGCCCTCTGGGGCTACCCAGAATCCCCAAATGAGGATCAACCTGCACGCCACTCGGCTCTACCCCAAATATATAGGCTGACCTGGGAACTAATGCCCTTTCTGATACAGCCTGAGCCTGGACCTCCTGGCCCCAACCCAGACAGCTGGCGGCACACTGAGCACATCGGACCCGCCATGGCCTCAGGTCGTCATCTCTTCTCAACCTCAGTTTTGAGGCTTCAGAACCGAGACCTTATCTCCAATCACGGCCGGGTTTTGAAAATGATGCAGAAATCAGAACTCTTTCCCCATGGGCAAGAAACCTTGTGGTTGGCATGTTGTCCAAGGTTCAGTGTACTTGAAACCAGTGTGGCCCATGAGGCCCCGCCCATGCTTGCGGGCCACATTGGTCACAAACACACATTGTGACCCTCAGCCTGAGCCCAGTCCTCAGGTAAGGCCTCTCAGTGGCTGGATGGAGAGACAGCATATTGGGCTTGCCATGCCCCTAGGCCCCAATTTTTAACCGTAGTGCGGGTTGTCCCTTCTCTCTTACCCAGGGCTCTGCTTTCGAATTCCTCTTTTGGTGGGACAACTGAGGTAACAATCCTGAAAGGAGTCCTCCCAAACCACAGATTGACGAAAAACAATTGGGATCGGGCCAAGTCCACAGAGAGCCAGATTCGTCCATGGCCCATGAGGACTCCCCAACATTCCACGGCCATCGCTGAACAAAATCCAGAGCCAAAAGCCTGAGCACGAGCCTCAGACTCGCTCATTGTTCATATCCTGAAGAGTTCTTCAGGTAAGAATCTACTCGGCACTCGAATTCACCCAAAATATATGTCTAACCTGGGCACTAATGCACTGTCTGACAACCTGAGCACGGACCTCATGACCAACACCCAGACAGCAGACCGCACACTGGGCACATCAGACCCGCCATGGCCTTAGGTCATCATCTCTTCCCTACCTCAGTTTTCAGGCTTCAGAACCTAGACCTTATCTCCAATCACTGCCCAGGGGTGACTGTGATGCAACAATCAGAATTCTTCCTTACCCATGGCAAAAAACCTTGTGGTTGGCATGTTGTTTAATGTTCAGTGTAGGAGAAACCAGCATTCACCCTGAGGCCCCGCCC
>NW_026754763.1:0-1256 GCF_022355385.1 Mustela nigripes
ACTGTTAAAAATGCTTTCCCAGAATTTGAAAGGTTACAAATCAAGACCTGTGATTATTAACTGTACAAACAAGTAATACCAAATCTAAATTGCTGGATCCAAACTCTATCACTGTAATCACCATAATCTGTCCTTCTGTCCTTCTCAGGTTGCTTCTATCCTTTGGAAGTACTTGGGAGAGTCTATGATCATCTTCTGAATAGTTGCCCACGCTGCTTCCTTGGACATTATGTTTCCAGGCCCTGTCCTGTGGCTCCCTAAGCCTGTGCTACTAGTGTTACACCCACTGTGGCACTTCCACTCCAGTTCTTCCTTTCCTGTTCCTGCTACTGCACTAGCTTCCCCCATGTGGGAGCACATTCTCTAAAGAAAGATTTTATGGACTAAAGTCCGCAAAAAGGATGTGAGCACATGTACTGCTCAGAATCAGATTTTCTCCATTCTACGTTTCCATCCTGGCCTCCTACTTGTCTTCACCATGTCACTCCCACCATCAGAGAGTAATTCAGGATGCATCAAGCCATTCATATTTCCTCTCCTAAGAAGTACAACATCCAAGGACTAGAGCAGATATTCTCTACACACATCTGAAAGCACCACCAACAGAGGGCACTCCCTGGGTACTGAAGTAGGGAATCACACAGACAACGGAGCATTTCTTCCTCCAACAGGCATTACCAATGCTCAAAGATGAGGGTCTCTTTCATCCCCTGTTTGCTCTTGTCTTCATCCTAGCCTAGTGACTAAAGCTACATCCCCACCTTACCCCCTAATTAAGCTATTTCTTTTCTTCCTAAAGATGCAAGGAAGATAAGAAATATGGCTCAAGTTCTTCATAAAAATACTAATGTTAAGCTTCATATATTTTCCCATTTTGACAAGTGGTGTAATCATTTTAAAGAACTACTTTGTCAGGTCACTGAAATCTACAGTAGCCACTATGCCCCGGAATGGATTCTGATTGCATTGTTAGCCATCTTTTCACCTAATTCCCGTTTAAAGCTCTGATGTTGCACAGACTGAGCTTCTTTAACATGTAGTGTAGATTAAAAGCAAGGAAAATTCATCAGCAAAGCAGTAAACTTAAATATCTAAATGCTAAAGAGCTGGAAATTCAACCTAATTAAAATGGCTAAACACAGAGTCACAAACAGTGAGAGAATTATGGAAAAGTAAATATTTACACACACATTGTACACTTATTAGGGTTTACAAAGAAATGCTGCTCATCTGCACAGCTTTCCTTTGTAATGATA
>NW_026754764.1:0-1256 GCF_022355385.1 Mustela nigripes
ACCAATATTACACTGTATTTTAAGTAACTGGAATTTAAATAAAAATGTGGACAAACATGTCTCAAAAAAAATCTGAGAGGCATTCTATAAATGAACAAAGATATTAAAGGAACTCACACTCAAATTCCCCAAAATCACTTGTTCAAACTAGATCTACTCCAATTATGTCTTATTCATGGAGTGATCAACGATTCATTAATTGTGTATAATACCCAATGCTCATGAGGTCACATGCCCTCCTTAATGCCCATCCTATTTAAAATTAGTGTCCAGTATGCTGGGAAATAAAATGAGTTGATTTTAAAACAAATCTAGTAGCAGAAGAAACTTTTCTACCACTCTCAGTTCAGTAGGTAATTAATAAGAAGCATTTCCATGGTGAAGTTTCCCAAGGAACTTTCTCTGCTAGCTCCTCTGGGATACACATAAATGGCCTGTTAGAAAACAATGCCCAAGGGTCTGAACAACATTCTACAAATAGCACATTCAGAATGCATTCTTGATATTCTCTACTATTGTCTTTCTAATCCAGGGTTTTTTTTTCTTTTCTTATCGTCAGCATTGTTAGAAATGAAAAACACATTTCTTTTTTTTTTTTATGAAGCTATTCTTAGGTACTCATCTATGTACTACAGTTTCTCTATCATTCTCTGAAAGTTTGGAAATTCATGTCTTCTTTCAAAATTCCTTTCGATTGAGTGATACTTATCACAATAAGGTGAGTAAAAGGACACTTGTTTTAAAGTACCCATTCTTGGGAGGGTGGGAATGTGTGTACATCACAGTACCTAATATATATAAGAATATCAGAAAGCATTTCATTTCAGGAACACTTTTCTAGACTTTGAAAATACTAGTTTGGTGGCAATAGAATGCAAGCAGATTACTCTTGGTAATTAATCTCTCTCAGGCTTTCACTTAAAGCAACAGTGTGTGATGAAGATGATCTATGGTTCCAATAAGCTGGAATGAACATGTGATTGGAGATATAAAGGAGGTGTCAAAAGGAATAAAGGCTGGCACTTCATTAAACGCACTTTAAGCATCCATGGATAAACGGACCCCTGTGCGGTAAAACAGCGATGAAAAAAATCATTGGAAGTAGAAGATGCAAAGTCATGGATCCAAGAACTAACAGGACTGAAGTCCTGTGAAAATAACATGGTGAAGCTTACAAATCTAGGATAGAATTGTAAAGCTCAAATATGCATCATGTGTGCATTTTATTGATTAAGACACTGCTGTGGTATCTCTAG
>NW_026754765.1:0-759 GCF_022355385.1 Mustela nigripes
AGACTTCCGTCCTCAGACGGAAGTCTGAGAACCCAAGCTAGGCCTAGGTTTCTGGGTGAGGATATGGCAGGCACAATCTACAGACCTGAATCGAGATCTCGTGCATCTGCAGTCAGGGCGAGGATCAGACGATCGCTCAGGTTGGACATTCTGTCCCTGATGGCCCCTTCTTGAAGAGGGGGTGGATCACGAGGCCATGGGGGTTTTCTCACGATGGGAATTCTGAGAAGCTCCCAACTGCAAAGATTCTTCTGCAAGACAATTGAGTCCTATTGGTTGGCTCCAGGACAACAATTCTGAGCAGGGTTCTAAGGATGGATGGCTGGGTAGCCCACCTCGCATTCCAATTGTCGCCAAGCAAGAAGACAGGTTAGATCTGCTGGATCTGGGGGAGCAAACGAGGAGGCTGAGTTGAAATGGACTCTCCCGTGGATGTGTCCTAATATGATTTTGTGTCTATGGAGACCTTCGAATGAAGCAGTGGCACTGGGGCCCTGAAAGGTTCTCCTGAAGAGAGGCTTTCACACAGCTCCATCGTGCAAGTTTCCCGTGTGTAGACGAGATTTGTTCTGATGGGAGAGTCAAGAAACAGCCATATGCTGGTATTGAAATCCAGGCCTCTGAGGAGAGATGCCTGGAAACCAAAGCAATGGATCCGATAGGTGCCTAGGGGCCTCTTCATTCCTTTTTACCTCTGGGGCCATCAGTCTATGTTTCTGAGTGCCGGTAGGTGCTCAGATGGGCCCAGATTGCCCCTGT
>NW_026754765.1:859-1256 GCF_022355385.1 Mustela nigripes
AGACTTCCGTCCTCAGACGGAAGTCTGAGAACCCAAGCTAGGCCTAGGTTTCTGGGTGAGGATATGGCAGGCACAATCTACAGACCTGAATCGAGATCTCGTGCATCTGCAGTCAGGGCGAGGATCAGACGATCGCTCAGGTTGGACATTCTGTCCCTGATGGCCCCTTCTTGAAGAGGGGGTGGATCACGAGGCCATGGGGGTTTTCTCACGATGGGAATTCTGAGAAGCTCCCAACTGCAAAGATTCTTCTGCAAGACAATTGAGTCCTATTGGTTGGCTCCAGGACAACAATTCTGAGCAGGGTTCTAAGGATGGATGGCTGGGTAGCCCACCTCGCATTCCAATTGTCGCCAAGCAAGAAGACAGGTTAGATCTGCTGGATCTGGGGGAGCAA
>NW_026754766.1:0-1256 GCF_022355385.1 Mustela nigripes
TGCTTTTGTTTCCTTTGCCTTTGGAGACATATCTTGAAAGAAGTTGCTGTGGCTGATATCGAAGAGATTACTGCCTATGTTCTCCTCTAGGATTCTGATGGATTCTTGTCTCACATTGAGGTCTTTTATCCATTTTGAGTTTATCTTTGTGTATGGTTAAGAGAACGGTTGAGTTTCATTCTTCTACATATAGCTGTCCAGTTTTCCCAGCACCATTTATTGAATAGACTGTCCTTTTCCCACTGTATATTTTTTCCCATTTTTGTCGAAGATTATTTGCCCATAGAGTTGAGGGTCCATATCTGGGCTCTCTACTCTGTTCCACTGGTCTATGTGTCTATTTTTATGCCAGTACCATGCTGTCTTGGTGATCACAGCTTTGTAGTAAAGCTTGAAATCAGGTAGCGTGATGCCCCCTGTTTTATTTTTGTTTTTCAACATTTCCTTAGCGATTCGGGGTCTCTTCTGATTCCATACAAATTTTTGGATTTGAAGCTCTTTCAAAAAATTGAAGCAGAAGGAAAACTTCCAGACTCTTTCTATGAAGCCAGCATTACTCTGATCCCCAAACCAGGCAAAGACCCTACCAAAAAGGAGAATTTCAGACCAATATCACTGATGAATATGGATGCTACGATTCTCATCAAGATCCTAGCAAACAGGATCCAACAGTACATTAAAAAGATTATTCACCATGACCAGGTGGGATTCATCCCTGGGCAACAAGGATGGTTCAACATTCGCAAATCAATCAATATGATAGAGCAAATTAATATGAGAAGAGAGAAGAACCACATGGTCCTCTCAATTGATGCAGAAAAAGCATTTGACAAAATCCAGCATCCGTTCCTGATTAAAGTGCTTCAAAGTCTAGGGATAGAGGGAACATTCCTGAACTTCATCAAATCTATCTATGAAAGACCCACAGCAAATATCATCCTCAATGGGAAAAAGCTTGCAGCATTCCCATTGAGATCAGGAACACGACAAGGATGCGCACTCTCACCACTCTTGTTCAACATAGTATTAGAAGTCCTAGCAACAGCAATCAGACAACAAAGAGAAATAAAAGGTATCCAACTTGGCAATGAAGAAGTCAAACTCTCTCTCTTTGCAGATGACATGATTCTTTATATGGAAAACCCAAAAGACTCCACCTCCAAACTACTAGAACTCATACAGCAATTCAGCAACATGACAGTATACAAAGTCAATGTACAGAAATCAGTGGCCTTCTTATACACTAACAATGAAAA
>NW_026754767.1:0-1256 GCF_022355385.1 Mustela nigripes
AAAATCAATGTTCAATTCTTTATAATTTTTTAAAAGTACATTCTGTATGATGCCATTTTTATATTTTACTCATTTATTTCGGAGAGAGAGTGTGGGGCATGAGAGTGGTGGGAGAGGCAGGAGGGGAAGAGAGAATCATGAGCCCAAACTACACTGAACACAGACCCTGCACTGGGCTCGATCCCACATCCTGAGCCAAAATCAAGACTCCGTGGCTTAACTGAGCCACCATCCACCTCCACAGGCACTAGCATTGTTTACTCCGCTGCTATCTCCACCACTGCTGTGTTGAACTCTGTTGAAAATACTTCTATGAGGGGCACCTGCATGGCTCAGTGGGTTAAAGCCTCTGCCTTCAGCTCAGGTCGTGGTCCCAGAGTCCTGGGATCAAGCCCCATATCGGGCTCTCTGCTCAGCAGGAAGCCTACTTCTCCCCACACCCCCAACTGCCCCTCTACCTACTAGTGATCTGTCTGTCAAATAAATTAATTAATCTTTTAAAAAAATACATTTATGAAAAACTGTGCCAGAGCTTCCAGGGGTGAGTCGAAGTATAAGCACTGCCAGGTGCACCTGTGGCCTAGGAAGGGTGCTGCTCACCATTCTCCCAGACAGGGGTGTCCGTCACCCTTCTCTCCAGGGGAACTGCAGTAGACCCCCTGTCCTCAGGCACCCGAGGTCCACCTGACCCAGGAATTCACCTTCTCTAGCAGAGGACAGATGGGGCTTCCTTCTCTGGCTAAGAATATGAACCTTGGGGGCGCCTGGGTGGCTCAGTGGGTTAAAGCCTCTGCCTTCAGCTGGGGTCATGATCTCAGGGTCCTAGGATCAAGCCCTACATCGGGATCTCTGCTCAGCAGGGAGCCTGCTTCCTCCTCTCTGTCTCTGCCTGCTTCTCTGCCTACTTGTGATCTCTCTCTGTCAAATAAATAAAAATATTAAAAAAAAAAAAAAAAGAATATGAACCTTGATCCTGCGAAAGGAGAGCTCTGCTGGGACTCCTGGCCTAGGAAGGAAGCTGTGCCCACTGTGTGTGTGACAGAGCCAGAGCAGCTGGGCATGGAGGGAATGAGTGCCTTAAATCAGCCTTGTGTGCGGCAGTGTGGGAGCAGCAGCCCCTGCTTCCTGGGTAGCAGTGATGTGTGCAAAATGAAGGAGGCAGGTGTGGAGCCTTCTAAGCCACACCAGTCTCACCCTTAGTCCTGAAACCATCAGGAAGAGAACGCTGAAGACAGAGACTCCAGGGGGATTCCCAT
>NW_026754768.1:0-1256 GCF_022355385.1 Mustela nigripes
GAGTGGGGACCCAGAAGTCCCAGAGGTACCTAGGCTGGAGGCTGTCATTTTCCCATGCCTCTCACAACAGGTTCTTTTGAAATGGAGAGCTGAAAAACGTATCTCCATAACTGCCTCACTAAGAAATATAAACCCATTAAACTCACCATACAAAGAAGCTCACAGTCTTTAATGTCTGCATAACAATGAAATATCACGAATGCATCGGGCTCCTAAACTACATGTGGGCCTACCAGTTATGACATCCAAGAGCATCTCACTGGTGTTCCTAATGACGTTGAAATAAAATGAGGGTTATTTGCCTGGCTCAAGGGATTATATTTTAGAACTTTGTGTTGTTTGCAAACAAATTAAGGAAGACATTTTTTAAATTTACAAATTAAACTGATGTAGAGACATCTGTTCGTACCCTATAGCTTCAATTCTCTATTTGTCTGTAAGCACAGTGATCCCCTTTCATGTTCCTATCCTCAGCACTGAGTTGGTTTGCCCTAAGTAGATTTTCTTCTGCATGAGCATGTACTCATTATTTATTTGGACTTCACATAAAATGGTTGCTATCCTTGACCCAGTGGTCCCAAACCACTCACATGGGTCTAGAATGTTCTGTGCCTAGGGATGCTGTCATATGATTGCAGAAGCCAGGCCTCCTGCATTGTTCATTCATTATGTGACATTCAGACCTCTCACCTCTCAGACTCATCTGCTTCATTATCTTATTCCTACTAACCACACAACGTTTCAAAGCAGAAGGACACAAAAATGGGATTCAGACAAAAGAGGCCCAGCTTAACCAAGAGACTGGTTCTTCCCCCTCCCTTTGTTTGCAATGTTCAGTGTATCTACTTTACAATGGGAAAGGAGTGGAATGGCTCACTTACACAGAGTAGAAGTTAGTGGAGAAGAATAATTAATTAGTGAGAGGAAGGATAACCTTGTGTTAGGTTGGCCATCTGTGTGGGAGAGGAGAATACGAATCCCTACAGGAGGTTTGTCTAACAGAGGCCATGCAGTCGGGAAGAGCAGAGAGCCCTAGAATGACATGCGTCTGTCATGCCCACCACGTGACATGCCTTCACCCAAACCTCTTTCTGTCTTACTAGAACCTCTTACTACTCAGCATGGTTGCCTGCTTAGTCCCATGGCCACCATAAAACTTCTGGAAAGATAATAACTTTCCAGTTGGAACATAAGTATTGTTAGCTCTCTCGATGGCCCCCTTCCAGGTCCATGACTCATGCTGAGCTACCTTTGTC
>NW_026754769.1:0-1256 GCF_022355385.1 Mustela nigripes
AAAAAAAACATATTTTAGAGTGCCTGGGTGGCTCAGTGGGTTGAAATCTCTGCCTTCGGCTCAGGTTATGATTCCAGGTTCCTGGGATTGAGTCCCACAGTGGGCTCTCTTCTCAGCAGGGAGCCTGCTTCCATTCCTCACTCTCTGCCTGCCTCTCTGCCTTCCTGTGATCTCTTCAAGGAAATAAATAAAATTTTTTTAAAAACATATTTTATACCAGTTATTCCTGTTTATAAACTAAGATACCACAATACATATAATACAAACAGTTGCTCTTTATTAATACTTTCAACCAAGTTCAAAAAATATGTCATATTTTCTCCAAAACTTTTATATCATCTGATAGGTCAGATAGATATAAAATAACATTTAAAGTTTTAAAAATTCCAGCAAATATTTTTATTTAAATTCAAATTTCAAAGAAAAGCTACTTTTCCAAACACGACTTTTTATATTATTTTTTTTTAATTTGTCTACAACTGATAAAATGTTTAGCGAGACTATAAATGTTAGATAAAAAAAAATGAATAATAGATGTAGGTTCAAATTATTATGTTCCATTAAAAATGATTTAGTCTTTGATGAACATCTGTTTGGTAATATGTTGTATCCAGATACAGTAAATTAATGACATGTATAAAATTATAGGGAAATGACATCTTCCGTTCCATTATGAGTAGAGCTTTTAAAATGCTATTTGTCACAACCTGTCATCTTGTCATTATGTAGCATTATGTAGCATTTAAAAAATGTATACTCTTCACTTTGAAGTCTTTAGATATCTAAAATATGACATTCTATGGATTCTGTGTCCATATTCCTTTATTGCCAGTTTGAATAAATCCACATGCTTTGATTCAAAGGTAATAAATTCCTCTTATTTGGAAAAATGATGTTTATTTTTGATCTCTCACCCTTAGCAGGTGGTTTCATTTTAGCACACTTCAGAGTTATAACTTCATGCTTATTAAAAACATTTTTATGATCTACATTGATGAATGAAACTTTTATTTTATTAAATTATTTGCCCAAAAATCTGTTATTTTTAAAAATGTATTTCCTTTGAAGGGTTATTTTTGAGCATCCAGAGAGGATCTTGGAGTGTGGTAATATGCAATTTTTAAGTAGGTATGAAATGGTTATTTATAAAATTGTTTCTTTAAGGCTTATGTATATTGTCCATTATATGCTATATAATATTTTGAAAGTAAATTTAAGGTATGTTTTACATAGTTTATTGTTTGGAAAAAAATATT
>NW_026754770.1:0-1256 GCF_022355385.1 Mustela nigripes
TAGTTCGGGTTGTCCCTTCACTCTTCCCCAGGGCTCTGCTTTGGAATTCCTCTTTTGGTCGGACACCTGAGGTTACAAACCTAAATGGAGTCCTCCCATCCCACAGATTGACGAAAAACAATTGGGATCGGGCCAAGTCCACAGAGAGCAAGATTCGTCCATGGCCCATGAGGCCTCCCCAACATTCCACGGCCATCGCTGATACAAAATCCAGAGACAAAAGCCTGAGCACGCGCCTCAGACTCGCTCATTCTTCATATCCTGAAGAGTTCTTCAGATAAGAACCTACACGTCACTCGAAGGCACCCAAAATATATAGTCTAACCTGGGCACTAATGCACTGTCTGACAACCTGAGCCCGGACGTCGTGACCAACACCCAGACAGCTGACCGCACACTGAGCACATCAGAACCGCCATGGCCTTAGGTCATCATCTCTTACCTACCTCAGTTTTCAGTCTTCAAAACCTAGACCTTATCTCCAATCACTGCCCAGGGGTGACTATGATGCAGAAATCAGAACTCTTCCTCACCCAAGGAAAGAAACCATGTGGTTGGCATGTTGTCCAACATTCAGTGTAGGAAAGAAAGCAGCTTTCACCGTGACGCCGCGCCCATTCTTGAGTGCGACGAGGGCATAAACACGCATTGTGACCCCCAGTGTGACTCCTCTCCTCTAGTACGTCCTCTCAGTGGCTGGACCATTAGATGTCATAATGGGCTTGACAAGTCCCTAGGCCCAATTTTTAACCAGATTTCTGGTTGTCCAGTCGCCCCTCCCAGGGCTCTACTCTGGAATCCCTCATTTGCTGGGACACCTGAGGTTGAAAAACAAAACAAAACAAAACAATAACAACAGAACACGGACTTCTTCCATCCCACAGAAGGACCCCAAACTCTTTGGACGGGGCCAAACCCCCAGAGAGTAAGATTCGTCCATTTCCCATGAAGTCACCCGGATATTTCACGACCATGAGTGACACAATAACCAGAGATAAAAACTTGAGCAAGAGCCTCACACTCGCCCTATTTTCATATCCCGAAGAGTTCTCCTCATGGTCTGTAGATCAGTCCTGCCATACCTATGACCCAAAACATAAGCCGAGTTTGTATTTTCAAACAACTGTCCAAACAGCCTTGGCCTACACACCCTACAGGCTCAGGCCCCTGGAGCCAAACCTGACGACTGTGCTTGCCCTCTCCAAGGGAATTGTGTGTGCCCATTCCAATGGCCACAACCGAACTAAGAGGATAAA
>NW_026754771.1:0-1256 GCF_022355385.1 Mustela nigripes
TTCCATCCTTAGAACCCTGCTCGGAATCGTTGTCCTGGAGCCAACCAACAGGTCTCAATTGTCCTGCAGAAGATTCTTTGCAGTTGGGAGCTTCTCACAACTCCCATCGTGGGAAAAACCCCATGGCTTCGTGATCCACCCCCCGTTCAAGAAGGGGTCAACAAGGACAGAATGTCCAACCTGAGCGATCCAATGATCCTCGCCCTGAATTCAGAGACACGAGGTCTCGATTCAGGTCTCACCCAGAAACCTATGCTTGACTTGGGTTCTCAGACTTCCGTCCTCAGATTACTGGCCCACAAGCCCTCCAGTTTGGCATTCCAGAACTACAACGCAGCACTCTGCTGCCTCCAGAAGAAAAACATAGCCCTCTGTGGCTACCCATAAACCCCCAATGAGGATCAACCTGCACGCCATTCGGCTGTACCCCAAATATATAGGCTGACCTGGGCACTAATGAACTTTCTGACACAGCCTTAGCCTGGACCTCCTGGCCCCACCCAGACAGCTGGCCGCACACTGAGCACATCGGACCCGCCATGGCCTTAGGTCGTCATTCTTCTCAATCTCAGTTTTCAGGCTTCAGAACCTAGACCTTATCTCCAATCAGGGCCCGGGTTTGAAAATGATGCAGAAATCAGAACTATTTCCCCACGGCAAGAAACCTTGTGGTTGGCATGTTGTCCAAGGTTCAGTGTACTTGAAACCAGTGTGGCCCATTAGGCCCCGCCCAAGCTTGCGGGCCACATTGGTCACAAGCACACCTTGTGACCCTCAACCTGAGCCCAGTCCTCTGGTAAGGCCTCTCAGTGGCTGGATGGAGAGACAGCATATTGGGCTTGCCATGCCCCTAGGCCAAATTTTTTAACCATAGTTCGGGTTGTCCCTTCACTCTTCCCCAGGGCTCTGCTTTGGAATTCCTCTTTTGGTGGGTCACTGAGGTAACAAACCTGAAAGGAGTCCTCCCATCCCACAGATTGACGAAAAACAATTGGGATCGGGCCAAATCCACAGAGTACAAGATTCGTCCATGGCCCATGAGGCCTCCCCAACATTCCACGGCCATCGCTGATACAAAATCCAGAGACAAAAGCCTGAGCACGCGCCTCAGACTCGCTCATTCTTCATATCCCGAAGAGTTCTTCAGATAAGAACCTCCACGGTTTTCGAAGGCACCCAAAATATATAGTCTAACCTGGGCCCTAATAAACTGTCTGACAACCTGAGCCCGGACCTCGTGACTAACACCCAGACAG
>NW_026754772.1:0-1256 GCF_022355385.1 Mustela nigripes
CTCAGGTCGTGATCCCAGGGTCCTGAGATAGAGTCCCACATTGGGCTTCCTGCTCAGGAGGGGGTCTTCTTACTCGGTCTCTGCCCTTACCCCTTGCTCATTCTCTCTGCCCTGCTCTCTCTCTCTCTCTCAAACAAATAAACAAAACAAACAAACAAACAAGAACTATGTCAAATGAACCTAACATATTTACAAGATATTCCATCCAATAGTATCATAATAAATACTCTTCTCAAACACACGTGGAAAATTTTCTAGGATAGATCACATTTTAAACCACAAAACAAGAGTCCCCCCAAAATCAATAATATAGAAAGCATAACGAGTATATTTCCAGCCAAAATAATATAAAACTAGAAATCAATACAGAAGCAACTTTGGAAAATTTACAAATACACAGACATACACATTTTTAAACAAACAAAATATCAAAATAGGAAGACAAAGTAGGAATAAAGATACATCTTGAGGAACATAAAAAAATATATACCAAAAAATTATGAGAAGCAGCAAAGAAGTTATAAAAGGAAATTTTATAGCTATAAATGTATATAAAAAGATTTCAAATAAAGAACTTATTATAACAGCTAAGAAAAACTACAAAAAGAAAAAAGTAAACTTAAAAGTAGCAAAAGGAAGGAAAAAAATAAAAATTACGGCAGAAATAAATGAAATATAGAATTAAAAAACTAGAAAGTTTTTTTTTAAATGGTCAATAAAATTAAACTTGGTAATGGTAAATAAAAAAAAAGACAGCTAGACTAACTCAGAAAAAAGAGAGAAGACTCAATAAAATCAGAAATGAAAAAGGAGACATTATAACAGATACCACAGAAATATAAAGGACAAAAGACAGTTAAATGCCAGCGAATCAAAAGCCTAGAGGAAATGGACAAATCCCTAGGCACATACAACTTATCAAGACTGAATCATAAGGACATAAAAAATGTGAACAGACCAATAAGGGGTAAGGAGATTGAATCCGTAATAAAAACCTTCTAACAAATAAAAGTCCAGAATCAGATGATTTCCACAGTGAATTCTACCAAACATTTTAATGCAAAATAATACAAATACTTTTTAAACCCTTCCCAAAAAGTTGAAGAGGTTGAAATACTCTGAGGCACATTTTACAAGCCAGCATTATCTTGATATCAAAACCAGACAGGAGCACTACAAAAGCAAAGCAAAACAAAACAAAACAAAAACAAACAAACAAACAAAAAAACAAAGTAGCAACAAAAAGAACTACTGGA
>NW_026754773.1:0-718 GCF_022355385.1 Mustela nigripes
GCACAAATTCAGGACTTTTAAAAGTCTGTTCCGCTGAGGGACATTGCTCCAGAGGCTAAACCAGGGCGAAGGCCACGCGGGGTCAGCGTGGCTTCAGGTCCCGCAGGGTCACAGAAGGATCGGGGGTGTCTGAGTGTCGCAGAGCTTGCGGGTATTAGAACGGGAAAGCCGGCTACAGAGACAGAGCCGACAGTAAGCTCGCAGCCCGGTGTTACCTTGAACAGGTCGCAGGCTCGGTGAGCTCGGAGGGCGGCCGGAGGTCAGGCAGACGGGAGTAACTGGGTCCTGCTCTCTGAGGACGCACTGAGGATTGGGCCCTGGGCTCTTGGCTCCTCCAGGCCAGAGACCAGGAGGCTGCCATTTGTATTCCCCCTCCTCCGGAACTCTACAGAAGCGCTCAGGGAACAAAAGCTCCTGAAAGCAAACCCGAGGGGATTAAGCGCTCAGGGAACAAAAGCTCCTGAAAGCAAACCTGAGGGGATTACTCACCCCTTCCCCTGGTAAAGGTGGTGCAATTCTGCCTGGGGCAAAGACACTTGAGAATCACTACAACAGGCCCCTCCCCCAGAAGATCAACAAGAAATCCAGCCCAGGCCAAGTTCACCTACCAAGGAGTGCGGTTTCAATACCAAGGAGAGCAGCAGAATTCCAGAGGAGAAGAAAGCAAAGCCCGGAACTCATGGCTTTTTCCCCGTGATTTTTTTTAGTCTTGCAGTTA
>NW_026754773.1:818-1256 GCF_022355385.1 Mustela nigripes
GCACAAATTCAGGACTTTTAAAAGTCTGTTCCGCTGAGGGACATTGCTCCAGAGGCTAAACCAGGGCGAAGGCCACGCGGGGTCAGCGTGGCTTCAGGTCCCGCAGGGTCACAGAAGGATCGGGGGTGTCTGAGTGTCGCAGAGCTTGCGGGTATTAGAACGGGAAAGCCGGCTACAGAGACAGAGCCGACAGTAAGCTCGCAGCCCGGTGTTACCTTGAACAGGTCGCAGGCTCGGTGAGCTCGGAGGGCGGCCGGAGGTCAGGCAGACGGGAGTAACTGGGTCCTGCTCTCTGAGGACGCACTGAGGATTGGGCCCTGGGCTCTTGGCTCCTCCAGGCCAGAGACCAGGAGGCTGCCATTTGTATTCCCCCTCCTCCGGAACTCTACAGAAGCGCTCAGGGAACAAAAGCTCCTGAAAGCAAACCCGAGGGGATTA
>NW_026754774.1:0-1256 GCF_022355385.1 Mustela nigripes
AAAAAAAAAAAAAAAAAGATAAGAAGCTACACGACACTCTAATGCACCCAATCAGAACAGCATATGGGTGTTTCTTGACTCACCCATCAGAACAAATCTCATCTACACATGGGAAACTTGCACGATGGAGCTGTGTGAAAGCCCCTCTTTAAGAGAACCCTTCAGGGCCCCAGTGCCACCGCTTCATTGCAAGGTCTCCATAGACACAAAATCATATTAGGACACGTCCACCGGCGCGTCCATTTCAACTCAGCCTCCTCGGTTAGTCCCCCAGATCCAGCAGATCTAACCTTTCTTGTTGCTTGGAGACAATTGGAATGCGAGGTGGGCTAC
Organism: Mustela nigripes; assembly: GCF_022355385.1. Lineage (NCBI taxonomy): Eukaryota > Metazoa > Chordata > Mammalia > Carnivora > Mustelidae > Mustela > Mustela nigripes. The sequence goes on from NW_026754774.1 coordinate 334, forward strand.
CCAGACATCCATCCTTAGAACCCTGCTCGGAATCGTTGTCCTGGAGCCAACTAACAGGTCAAAATTGTCATGCAGAAGAATCTTTGCAGTTGGGAGCTTCTCAAAATTCCCATCGTGGGAAAACCTCCATGGCCTTCTGATCCACCCCCCCTTAAAGTAGGGGGCATAAGGGACAGAATGTCCAACCTGAGCGATCATCTGATCCTTGCCCTGACTTCAGAAGCACGAGATCTCGATTCAGGTCTGTAGATTGTGCCTGCCATATCCTCACCCAGAATCCTAGGCCTAGCATGCGTTCTCAGATTCCGTCCTCAGACTACTCGCCCACAAGCCTTCCAGTTTGGCAAACCGGACTACAATGCAGCACTCTGCCTGCCCTCCAGAAGAAAAACATTGCCCTCTGGTGCTACCCAGAAACCCCAAATGAGGATCAACCTGAACGCTTTTCAGCTGTACCCCAAATATATAGGCTGACCTGGGCACTAATGCCCTTTCTGACACAGCCTGAGCCTAGACCTCCTGGCCCCACCCAGACAGCTGGCCGCACACTATTCACATCGGACCCGCCATGGCCTTAGGACGTCATCTCTTCTCAACCTGGGTTTTCAGGCTTCAGAACCTAGACCTTATCTCCAATCACGGCCCGGGTTTGAAAATGATGCAGAAATCAGATGTCTTTCCCCATGGCAAGAAACCTTGTGGTTGGCATGTTGTCCAATGTTCAATGTACGAGAAACCAGCATTCAGCCTGAGGCCCCGCCCATTCTTGAGTACGACGAGGGCATAAACACGCATTGTGACCCTCAGCGTGAGTCCTGTCCTCTAGTACGTCCTCTCAGAGGCTGGACCATTAGATGTCATAATGGGCTTGACATGTCCCTAGGCCACAATTTTTAACCAGATTTCTGGTTGTCCAGTCGCCC
>NW_026754775.1:0-1256 GCF_022355385.1 Mustela nigripes
GTTGTGACCATGGGGTCCAGCCCCAAACTATGAAGAAAACACAAAGTGTATAAATCTGAGTAAGTATATATTTACACAACTTTGTAAATAGGTTGTTATCAAAGATTTAATCAATGGGTAATATGCTCCTCGTGGCTGGGAACTATCCGTTGCCATATATTAAAAACAAAGAAAAGAGGTGTCTGGGTGGCTTCCTCCATAAGTGTCCCTTCTTTTCAGGTCATGATCCCAGGGTCCTGGGATTGAGCCCCACATCAGGCTCTCTGCTCAGTGGGAAACCTGCTTCTCTTTTTCCCTCTGCCCTGCTTATAGTTTCTCTTCCTGTCTCTCTGTCTGTCAAATAAGTAAAATATGAAAAAAAATACAAGAAAGAAACAAAATGTTTTTAAAAGGTCTTTTTTTTTCTTAATTTTCTAGGGGTGCCTGGATGACTCAGTTGTTTAAGGAGATGTTTGCCTTTGGCTGAGGTCATGATTCCAGTGTACAGGGATCCAGCCCTGCATGGGACTACTTGCACCCCAAGGAGCTTGCTTCTTCCTCTCCCTTTGCACGTGATTCCCCCTGCTTGTGTGCTTCTTCTTCTTCTCTCTCTCTCTCTCTTGCTGTAAATAAACAAAATAAAATCTTTTACTAAATAAATAAATAAATAAATATCTAAATCTACTTTCACTTTAGGTCCCTTAACAAAAATTGCTACTGCTTTATTTAAAAAAAAAAAAAAGATAATTTAGAAAGATGCTTCCAGAGTTAAAAAGCTGTTTTGTTTCTTTGTCAGGATTAAATATAGAAGTGCTTTAAAACGTAAAGGAAAAAATATGCTATATTAACACTAATCACACTATAACTTTGGTGGTTATATCAAGATAATGAAAAGTGATTTTAAAGCAAATTTCATTATCAGACATAAAGATCAAGTCAAAATTACAGAAGAGCAAAAGGATGAATTCATCAGGGAGTATAATAATTCTTGACTTTTAATACTTAATAACAGATTTGGGGATATATAGGGAAAAACTAAGAACAAAAATCATAATTTCTACTTTAGAAGAGAAATGAAAAAAATTTCAACACCCTTATTTTAAGATTATATAGACAAATGATCATCAAATTGGTAAGATATATAAGACTTGAACAAAATAATCAACTAACTAGGTATGCTTGATATTACAGAACACTCCCAACAACCGCAGACTACCTATATCTTAAGCCATGATTTTCTTTGCAAAGGTCAACATTGATAATGTTCTAGTCATACA
>NW_026754776.1:0-1256 GCF_022355385.1 Mustela nigripes
GAATGTTGGTGAGGCCTCATGGGACATGGACGAATCTTTCTCTCTGTGGATTTGGCCCGATCCCAATTGTTTTACGTCAAACTGTGGGATGGGAGGACTCCTTTCAAGTTTGTTACCACAGGTGTCCCACCAAAAGAGGAATTCCAAAGCAGAGCCGTGGGGATAACTGAAGGGAAAACCCGAATTATGTTTAGAAATTGGGGACTAGGGGCATGGCAAGCCCTATATGCTGTCTCTCCATCCAACCATTGTGAGGCATTACCTGAGGACTGGGCTCAGGATGAAGGTCACAATGTGTGTTTGTGACCAATGTGGCCTGCAAGCATGGGCGGGGCATCATATCCAGACTGGTTTCAAGTACACTGAAACTGAGACAACATGCCAACCACAAGATTTCTTGCCATGGGGAAAGCGTTCTGATTTCTGCATCATTTTCAAACCCGGGCCGTGATTGGAGATAAGGTCTAGGTTCTGAAGCCTGAAAATCGAGGTTGAGAATAGAATACGACCTAAGGGCATGGCGGGTCGGATGTGCTCAGTGTGTGGCCAGCTGTCTGGGTGGGACCAGGAGGTCAAGGTTCAGGCTGTGTTAGAAAGGGAATTAGGGCCCAGGTCAGCCTATATATTTGGGGTACATCCGAATGGCGTGAAGGTTGATCCTCATGGGGGTTTCTGGGTAGCCCCAGAGGGGAATGTTTTTCTTCTGGAGGGCAGGCAGAGTGCTGCATTGTAGTTCTGGATTGCCAAACTGGAGGGCTTGTGGGCCAGTAGTCTGAGGACGGAAGTCTGAGAAGCCAAGCTAGAACTAGGTTTCTGGGTGAGGATATGGCAGGCACAATCTCCAGACCTGAATCGAGATCTCGTGCATCTGAAGTCAGAGCGAGGATCAAACGATCGCTCCGGTTGGACATTCTGTCCATGTTGGCCCCTTCTTGAATTGGGGGCAGATCACAAGGCCATGGGCATTTTCCCAAGATGGGAGTTGTGAGAAGCTCCCAACTGCAAAGATTCTTCTGCAGGAAAATTGAGACCTGTTGGTTGGGTCCAGGACAACCTTTCCGAGCAAGGTTCCTCGGATGGATGGCTGGGTAGCCCACTTCGCATTGGAATTGTCCCCAAGCAACAAGACAGGTTAGATCTGCTGGATCTGGGGGAGCCGCCGAGTAGGCTGAGTTGAAATGGACTCTCCCATGGATGTGTCCTAATATGATTTTATGTCTATGGAGTCCTTGGAATGAAGCGGTAGCACTGGGTCC
>NW_026754777.1:0-1256 GCF_022355385.1 Mustela nigripes
TCTCCTACCCTTCAACCCTTCTCCCTCTTGTCACGCTGGCCATGACAGGTAGCGCCCTAACAGGGACCTGAAGACAAGTGGCAACTCAGTTGAGGACTTTATATCAGGGAGGAGAATCCAGGTTATCTGGAACGACAGGAGTAAAATATGGGGACATTTCAGTTAACCTAAGAGGGTCATTTTTTGCAGGCCCTGCAAGCTCTTCTAAAGGAGAGAGGGTCAGGAATCTCTCATGAGACTCTTCAGGGATTTTTTGAGGTTGTTAGTGATTTTTGCCCCTGGTTTCCTAAGGGAGATTGTGCAAATCTTGAACTTTGGCACCATGTGGGTCAAGAAATTAAGAATCAAATTTTTGTTCACGGTGCTGCAACAGTTCCAGAGGGTACAATGAACCTCTGGTCCCAGATTAGGGACCTTTTAGACCCTAAACATTCCATAGATTTATTGTCTTTAAAATCTCATTCAGTGGGAGAAAAAGGTGAGGATTTTCTAATGTGCAGTTTAAGCCCTTCTCATGGCGGAGATTCCGTGATGGCATCAGCACTGTCTCTCCCCTCTTTGGAGGAATTATTCAATAAAAGTCATATGTCTGAGAGTCCTCCCAGTGTGGTTCGTTTACCGCCCCCGGTATTGATAACTTCAGGGGATGATGAAATTGAAAAGGATGATGTTTATCTTGATGATGATAATGTCCTATGGTTCCTCTTCTCCAGCTCCATTGCACTCTTTTTTGATACACCATGTAAACAGCAGGTACCGAATAATATTTTATTGCCACAGTGTACTCATGTTGGGGTTAATACCACTCTCTCCTTAGGGGGTGAATCTAAGATAAAATCGGTCTATAAAATCCCGGATGCTGGATGGCAGGCGCCAAGTCATAAAGAGAAAGTAAGACCTAAACGTGCTGCTTTCCTGTAATGGCTGCACAACAAAGTGCACAGTTACTTTCTTTATCAGGAGTAACACCGTTACAGCGTGCTTTGTATCAAGCACAGCAAAAAGGGGAAATGTTGCAGAGTTTTCTGCATTCCCTGTTACTGCCAACCAGCAAGGACAAAAAATTTACACAGCTCTAAATTTCAAAGTCTTAAAAGAAATTAAAACCGCCACTGTTCAGTATGATCCTACTGCTTCTTTTACTTTACCTCTACTAGATAATTTGGTAATGGAAGTTTAGTCCTGGTGATTGGAAGGTCATAGCTCATACATGTTTATCAGGTGGAGATTTCTTATTATAGAAGGCTTAATTCATT
>NW_026754778.1:0-1256 GCF_022355385.1 Mustela nigripes
AGATGCACGAGATCTCGATTCAGGTTGTAGATTGTGCTTGCCATATGCTCACCCAGAAACCTAGGCCTAGCTTGGCTTCTCAGACTTCCGTCCTCAGATTACTGACCCACAAGACCTCCAGTTTGGCAACCCAGAACTACAATGCAGCACTCTGCCTGCCCTCCAGAAGAAAAACATTGCCCTCTGGGGCTACCCAGAAACTGCAAATGAGGATCAACATGCACGCAATTCGGCTCTACCCCAAATATATAAGCTGATCTGGGCACTAATGCCCTTTCTGTCACAGCCTGAGCCTGGACCTCCTGGCTTCACCCAGACAGCTGGCCGCACACTGAGCACATCGGACCCTCCATGGCCTTAGGTCGTCATCTCTTCTCAACCTCGGTTTTCAGGCTTCAGAACCTAGACCTTATCTCAAATCACGGCTCGGGTATGAAAATGATGCAGAAATCAGAACTCTTTCCCCAGGGCAAGAAACCTTGTGGTTGGCATGTTGTCCAAGGTTCAGTGTCGTTGAAACCAGTGTGGCCCATGAGGCCCCACCCATGCTTGCGGGCCACATTGGTCACAAACACACATTGTGACCCCTCAGCCTGAGCCCAGTCCTCAGGTAAGGCCTTTCAGTGGCTGGATGGAGAGACAGCATATTGGGCCTGCCATGCCCATAGGCCCCCATTTTTAACCATAGTTCGGTAGTCCCTTCACTCTTCCCCAGGGATCTGATTTGGAATTCCTCTTTTGGTCGGACACCTGAGGTAACAAACCTAAAAGGAGTCCTCCCATCCCACAGATTGACGAAAAACAATTGGGATCGGGCCAAGTCCACAGAGAGCAAGATTCGTCCAGGGCCCATGAGGCCTCCACAACATTCCACGGCCATCGCTGATACAAAATCCAGAGTCAAAAGCCTGAGCACGTGACTCAGAGTCGCTCATTCTTCATATTCTGAAGAGTTCTTCAGATAAGAACCACACGGTACTCAAATGCACCCAAAATATATAGTCTACCCTGTCTAATGTCCTGTCTGACACAGCATGAGCCCACACCTCCAGACCTACGCTCAACAGCTAGCCACACACTGAGCTCATTGTACCCATCAGGTCCTTAGGTCTTCATCTCTTCCCAACCTCGGTTTTCGGGTTTCAGAACCTAGACCTAAACTGCAATCACTGTCCAGGGGTGAACGTGATGCAGAAATCACAACTCAAACTTCGCCATGGCCGGAAACCTTGTGGTTGGCATATTCTCCAACGTTC
>NW_026754779.1:0-1255 GCF_022355385.1 Mustela nigripes
GCCCCTAGGCCCTATTATGAACTCTTGCTTTGGTGTCCAGGTATCACTCCTCAGAGGCCTGGGTTCGAAGACCAGCATATGGGGCTTTCCTGAGGCACCAGACAGAACACCTCTCATCTCCACATGGGAAGCTTCCTTGTTGGAGTTGTGTCAAAACCTTCGGGTTGGAGAATCCTGCAGGGTCCCTTAGCTACTGCCACATTCCAAGGTCTCCATGGCCACCAACCCACATTATGACTCATCCTCAGGAGAGTCCATTTCAACTCAGGCTTCTGGGTAGCTCACCCAAGAGCCCACAGACTGAGCGTGCCTTGTCTCGACCAGGCAATGGGAACGTGAGTTGGCGTTTCTCGGCATCCATGCTTAGGCCCCTGCTCTCGAGTCTTTCTGTATGGGGCATCCTGGAACCATCCAATAGTACTCGACTGTCCTGAAGAAGGAAACTTTGAAGTTTGGAGCAGCTCACAACTCCCAGTGTAGGGGAACCTCCCTGGCCTCATGACGCCCCCACCCCCTTCAGGAAAAGGGCCATCATGGAGACAAACTCCAGCTTGAGGCAACATCTGATACTCGCCCTCACCTCAGATGCAGAAGATCTCAATTCAGCCTCTGCACAGTGGGCCTGCCATGCTCTTGGCCCCAAACATCGTGCGAGCTTCTGTTTTCAGACTTCCTTCCTCACACTCCTGGCAAACATGTCCTCAAGACTTGGAATTCTTGAACCACAATGCAGCCCTATGCTGGCTGTCCAGAAGAAAAACGTTGCTCTATGGGGATCTCCATAAACCCCAAATGAGGATCAACCTGCTCGGTTCTCGACCTCACCCCAATTGGATTGTTCGAGTTGTCCATTCATCCCTCCCCAGAGCTCTGCTTTGGAATCCCTTTTGGTGGGACTCCTGAGGTAACAAAACTAAAAGGACTTCTCCTATCCTTCAGATTGACCCAAAACAATTGGGATTGGACCAAATTTACAGAGAAGAAGTCTCGTCCATGGCCCATGAGGCCTCCCCGAGATTCCACAGCCATCGTTGACAACAAATCCAGAGACAAAAGCCTGAGCAAGCGCCTCACACTCGCTCTTTTGTCGTATCCAGAAGAGTTCTCTTCACGGTCTGTAGATCGGGCCTGCCATACCTACGTCCCAAACCTAAGCCGAGTTTGTGTTTTCAGACTTCTGTCCCCACATTCCTGGCCCACAGACCCTTCAGGCTGGGGACCCTGGAGCCACACATTAGGACTGTGCCTGTCCATA
>NW_026754780.1:0-1255 GCF_022355385.1 Mustela nigripes
TTAGCATAAGCATTTGTTGATCTTTTAGTAGTAAAAACATAGTAGTACTCAAGTCAATGATATGAAATTGAAAATGTTTAGCTTAGCACATTATCAATAAAATGACTTTTAGAGGCATTGAAATCCATTCAAAACAGATGCCTAGAAGCATTTTGTCTCGAGTGTTTTCTCTTCCAAATATCAAGTAAGGTTTTTAACACAGAGACATATGTTTGAGCAAAAATGTTCTTTCTATAAAAAGCAGGATAACACTAAGCAGTGTTTGTTTGTTTGTTTGTTTTTTAGCAGTGTTTTAATCAATAAGCTTTCGTGAATAGAATACCTATAAAATTCTTTTGTTTTGGGGGGTGTTTAGGGTGTTTTTTTTAATGTGAACTTCTGTTGGCCTCATACACAAGAATAACACACAAAACAATATGCACAAACGATACATGTTCAGTTGAATGACTTTCCAGAAAGTGAACACTCCTATGTATTTGATAACCGAAGACTGAAAATTACCAGCACCTAGAATCTCTCTTGAGTTCCTCACAGTCCTTGCTTCTCTCCTCAGGGTTAACCACCATTGTAACTTTTAACACTGTTACTTAGTTTTACTTGTGTCTGAATTTTATGTAAATGGAATCCTATTCTTCAGGTCTGGGTTTCTTTCACTCAACAATGTGTTCAGGAGAGGTGTCAATGTTTGTGCATGTAATTTTAAACTCATGCATTCTCTTATCTCAATGTATCCATTCTGTTGATAGACATTGAGTTTTCAGTTTGGGACTATGACAAGTATTACTACTATAAATATTCCTTTATGTCTTCTGGTAAACATAGGGGTATAGTCCTGTTGGGTATATGGTAGAACTTACTGAAACATTGGGTAGATACTAATTTCACCTAAGAAGTTGCAGTGTACATTTTCATCACCACGCATTGTAGTTGTTGCATAACTTAGCTAATAGTTGATCCTTAAAAACTTGGGTATGAGCTGCTCAAGTCCACTTCTATACTGGATTTTTTTTTTTTAATAGTACTGTAAATGCATTTTCTCCAAGGATTTCTTAACAGTTTCTTCAGCATGCTTTGTTGGAAGAATACAATATATGATACATGTAACATACAAAATGTGTTAACTGACTTTGTGTTATCAGTAGGGCTTCCAATCAACAATGGTTAGGTTTGGGGGGAGTCAAAATTTACACATGGATTTTCAAATACGTAGGTGTCAGTGCCCCTCACCTCTGTGCTATTCAAGAGTCAACTGTAT
>NW_026754781.1:0-1255 GCF_022355385.1 Mustela nigripes
ACCAAGTCTTACATTAAGAAAAATCATACTATCTGAAATATTATTTCCTTATTATTATTATTATTATTATTATTTTAAAGATTGTATTCATTGGGGTACCTGAGTGTCTCAGTCTGTTAAGTGTCTAACTATAACTCAGGTGATAATACCCGGGTATGGGGATAGAGCCCCGCAGGGGATTCCCTGCTCAGTGGAGTGCTTCTCCCTCTCCCTCTGTTATTCCCCCTCCTGTGTGCATGTTTTTCTTTTCTCTCTCTCTCACTCTCAAATAAATAAGTAAAATTTAAAGATTTTCTCTCTCAAATAAATAAGTCAAATTTATTTTCTCAATGGGAGGGAGAAGCAGACTCTCCACTGAGCAGGGAGCCTGATGCAGGGCTCAATACCAGGACCCTGGGATCATGACCTGAGCTGAAGGCAAACACTTGAACCGACTAAGTCACCCAGGCACTCCAGTTGTTTATTTATTTGTTTATTTTTATTATGCATATGTTTTATCTCTCTTTTCTTCGTCTTTTTTTTTCGATCTTTTTACTTTTTCCATAAAACTGAATTATTTCATGATGACCTGGTCATCCTCTTTTCCCCCACCCCATAGGTCATGGAGTACATTTTAACTATTAAAATAATATTAGTGTTTAAGTGCTGCCTACACAAATTAATGCAAATTATCTGTGGTCTGTATTCCTGAAAATATTTTTTTTTATTATGTCTTCCTATTCCAACGACATTTTATAAGGATCTAAATGTTTACATTTTTGATTATTTTTTTCAACATAATAAAGCTATTACTTCATTCTTCTTTATATCTGATGTTATTTAAAAATTTTCTGTCAGTCTGATTCTTGTTTCTTTATTAATGAATTATTTTTTTTTCTCTCTAACACTTATGATTTTTGTGTGTGTGTGTTTGGTATGTATGCCCAAGTTTGGGATTCATACAGTCAACTATAGTTATGAATATTTTCTTTCTTTTCTTGTATGTAAGTTTTAATCCAGTGTCTTGACTATTTTATACTTGAGAAATAGATGCACATTAATATTCAAATATTTCTTTCCTTTTTTCTTCTTTCATTTAAACAAAGTCATTTATTTTATTTTATTTAAAAATATTTATTTACTTATTTATTTGGAGTAGAGAGAGAGGGTCATGAAGAGTGGCTGATGATATACTTTCAATTTGGGAGGAGGTTAGGGATAGCACAAGCCTCCAAGGTATTTTATAAACAAGGTTTCCAGGACCTTGAGGGGGCTC
>NW_026754782.1:0-1255 GCF_022355385.1 Mustela nigripes
CCAAAGTCCCTGAGGCCATCCCAATAATGGTGGCTTCCCAGGACAAATAGGAGCAATCTGAGCCCATCTAAGAACCTACCTTCACTCAGACTCGTAGACTGATATCCCCAGAGGTAAAAAGGAATGAACAGGCCCCTAAGCCCTAATCGGATCCATTGCTTTGGTTTCCAGGCATCTTCCTCAGAGGCCTGGATTTCAGTACCAGCATATGGCTGTTTCTTGACTCACCCATCAGAAAAAAACTCATCTACACATGGGAAACTTGTACGTGGGAGGTGTGTCAAAGCCTCTTTTTAGGAGAACCCTTCAGGTCCCCAAGCCACCGCTTCATTCCAAGGTCTCCATAGACACAAAATCATAATAGGACACATGCACGGGAGAGTACAATTCAACTCAGCATATTCGGTTGCTCCGCGATATCCAGCAGATCTACCTTGTCTTGTTGCTAGGAGACAATTGGAATGCGAGGTGGCCTACCCGCCATCCATCCTTAGAACCCTGCTCAGAATCATTGGCCTGGAGCCAACCAACAGGTCTCAATTTTCCTACAGAAGAATCTTTGCAGTTGGGAGCTTCTCACAACTCCTATCGTGAGAAACCCCCATGGCCTCGTGATATCCCCGCTTTCATGAAGGGCCCATCAGGGACATAAGGTCCAACCTGAGAAATAGTCTGATCCTCACCCTGACTTCAGATGCACGAGATCTCGATTCAGGTCTGTATATTGTGCCTGCCATGTCCTCACCCAGAAACCTAAGCCTAGCTTTTGTCCTCAGACTTCCATCCTCAGACTAATGGCCCACAAGCCCTCCAGTTTGGCAATCCAGAATTACAATGCAACACTCTGCTTGCCCTCCAGAAGAAAAACATTGCCCTCTCGGGCTACCCAGAATCCCCAAATGAAGATCAACCTGCACGCCAATTGGCTGTAACCAAAATATATAGGCTGACCTGGGCAATAATGCCCTTTCTGACAGAGCCTGAGCCTGGACCTCCTGGCCCACCCAGACAGCTTGCCGCTCAGTGAGCACATAGGACCAGCCATTGCCTTAGGTCGTTATCTCTTCCCAGCTTCGGTTTTCAGGATTCAGATCCTAGACCTTATCTCCAATCACTGCCCAGGTTTGAAAATGATGCAGAAATCAGAACTCCTTCCCAATGGCAAGAACCTTGTGGTTGGCTTTTTTCCAACGTTCAGTGTAGTGGAAACCTGTTTGTCCGATGAGGCCCCGCCATTGCTCGCGGGCCACATAGG
>NW_026754783.1:0-1255 GCF_022355385.1 Mustela nigripes
TTCATTTGGGTTTTCTGGGTCGCCCCAGAAGGCAATGTTCTTCTTCTGGAGGGCAGGCAGAGTGCTGCATTATAATTCTGGATTGCAAAACTGCAGGGCTTGTGGGCCATTAGTCTGAGGTTGGAAGTCTGAGGACACAAGCTATGCTTAGGTTTCTGGGTGAGGACATGGCAGGCACAATCTACAGATCTGAACCGAGATCTCGTGCATCTGAAGTCACGGTGAGGATCAGACGATCGCTCATGTTGGACCGTATGTCCCTGAGGGCCACTTCATGAAGGGGGGGGATCACGAGGCCATGGGTGTTTTCTCACGATGGGAGTTGTGAGAAGCTCACAACTTCAAAGATTCTTCTGCAGGACCATTGAGACCTGTTGGTTGGCTCCAGGCTAACGATTCCGAGCAGGGTTCTAAGGATGGATGGCTGGGTAGCCCACCTCGCATTCCAAATGTCTCCTAGCAACAAGACAAGTTAGATCTGCTAGATCTCCCGGAGCAACCGAATACGCTGAGTTGAAATGGACTCTCCTGTGTATGGGTACTAAGGTGTTTTTGTGTCTATGGATACCTTGGAATGACACGGTGGCACTGGGGCCATGAAGGTTTCTCCTAAACAGAGGCTTTGATATCGCTCCCACGTGGAAGTTTCCCATGTGTAGATAAGATTTGTTCTAATGGGTGAGTCAAGAAACAGCCATATGCTGGTATTGAAATCCAGGCCTCTGAGGAGATATGCCTGGAAACCAAAGCAATGGATCTGATCAGGGCCTAGGGGCCTGTTCGTTCCTTTTTACCTCTGGGGATTTCAGTCTACAAGTCTGACTGCAGGTTGATTCTCAGATGGGCTCAGATTGCTCCTGTTTGTCCTGGGAAGCCACCACTATTGGGATGGCCTCAGGGACTTTGGAGGTTTATCCTATTAGTAGCATTGTGGCCATTGGAATGGGCACACAGACTTCCCTTGGAGAGGGCATATACAGTCCTCAGCTTGGCTCCAGGGGCCTAAGCCTGTAGGCTGTGTAGGCCAGGGCTGTTTGGACAGTTCTCTGAAAACACAAACTCAGATTATGTTTTGGGTCATAGGTATGGCAGGACTGATCTACAGACCATGAGGAGAACTCTTCGGGATATGAAAAAAGGGTGAGTGTGAGGCTCTTGCTCAAGTTTTTATCTCTGGATATCATGCCATTCATGGTCATGAAATTTCCGGGTGACTTCATGGGAAACGGACTTCTTCCATCCCACAGAATGACCC
>NW_026754784.1:0-1255 GCF_022355385.1 Mustela nigripes
TCCTGTGATCACTCCCTCCCTGCCTGGTACTTGGTCATCTCACCCATACCTAACTTAGCAAAAATTTTCTTATTGATTTCTTTGTATCAAACCTTTCCAAAGTAGCTGTGTTAGTTTTCAAAAGAACAGTGATTTTTTTTTTTTGCAGTCATATTTTGTTGGTTTTAATGAAGCTGTATAATTACGAATTAAGTGTAGGTGTCCTTAACTAGTTTGGGAATTTGATTCTTGCTGAGTAAACAGGTCATGGAGTAGCAGAGTCACAGGGGAAGTAGATAGTAATTTATTGCCTTTAAGCATATAAGCCTATCCAGGTATCACAGAATTGTAAAGGGGAAACACAGGATAGCTAATCCTGTGGGACCAATATTTGGAAATAGGTTATGAAAGATTTGGAACATCTGTTCAATGGGACACTCAGCATGCACATAAAATATTAATAGAAATGTATGTGTTTTATGTAAAGACATTCAAGTTATATTTTTAGATGGGAAATTTTTTTTAATAGAATGGGTTTTTATTTTTTATTTTTTTATTCTTTTTTTAAGATTTTATTTATTTATTTGACAGAGATAGAGAGAGGTCACAAGGAGGCAGAGAGGCAGGCAGAGAGAGGGGGGAAAGTAGGCTCCCAGCTGAGCAGAGAGCCTGATGTGAGGCTTGATCTCAGGACCCTGAGATATGACCTGGGCCAAAGGCAGAGGCTTAACCCACTGAGCCTTCCAGGTGCCCCTAGCTGGGAAATAGTTTAGAAGAGCATGAATATGTGTGTGTGTGTGTGTGTGTGTGTGTGTGTACACATATGTGTGTGTACACACATACATAGAGAAGCTCTGGGGTTTCCATTCAAGATGGTGGCATAGGAGGATCTTGAACTCATCTCTTCTATGAAATACACACTGAATCTATAGCTCCATATGGAAAAATTTCCTGTGGAAAAAACCCTACAACTAGCTGAGTGACTCCTACACATTAGGTGAGTAAGGAAAAAAAAACTATGTTGAAGTAAGAATCAGTCTTGCCATAAACCCAACCCCTGGTACAGCGACCTGGGATTGGGAGGGTACTCAAAACCCCAGGCTTCTCCCTGAGGAGCAAAGGGTTTGAGCCCCACTTCTGGCACCCCAACTTCCAAGACGTACATCTAAGAGACAAGACCCCAAAACATCCAGCTTTGAAAGCCATCAGAGCTTGCACCCATGAGACCCACAAGGCTATAGCAAACTGAGAAACAGTTCCTAAAGCAGTCGCGCGA
>NW_026754785.1:0-1255 GCF_022355385.1 Mustela nigripes
TGTGTCTGATAGCCATTTGTATGTCTTCATTGGAGAAGTGTCTGTCCATATCTTCTGCCCATTTTTTGATATGATTGTCTGTTTTGTGTGTGTTGAGTTTGAGGAGTTCATTATAGATCCTGGATCTGTACTCGAGGAACTACAGAACACTCATGAAAGAAATTGAAGAAGACACAAAAAGATGGAAGACCATTCCATGCTCTTGGATCGGAAGAATAAACATTGTTAAAATGTCTATACTGCCTAGAGCAATCTATACTTTTAATGCTATTCCGGCAAAATTCCACTGGTATTCTTCAAAGAGCTGGAGCAAATAATCCAAAAATTTGTATGGTATCAGAAGAGACCCCGAATCGCTAAGGAAATGTTGAAAAACAAAAATAAAACGGGGGGCATCACGTTACCTGATTTCAAGCTTTACTACAAAGCTGTGATCACCAAAACAGCATGGTACTGGCATAAAAACAGACACATAGACCAGTGGAACAGAGTAGAGAGCCCAGATATGGACCCTTAACTCTATGGTCAAATAATCTTTGACAAAACAGGAAAAAATATACAGTGGGAAAAAGACAGTCTCTTCAATAAATGGTGCTGGGAAAACTGGGCAGCTATATGTAGAAGAATGAAACTCGACCATTCTCTTCTTCTCGACCATTTCTCTTCTCGACCATAAAGATTTTATTTATTTTTTTTTTTTAGAGATTTTATTTTCTGTCAGAAAGAAAGAAAACACAAGCAGAGGGAGTGGCAGGTAGAGGGAGAAGCAGACTCCCCACTGAGCAGGGAGCGCAATGCGGGGCTCGATCCCAACACCCTGGGATCATGACCCGAGTCAAAGGAGACGCTTAACCGACTGAGCCACGCAGGTGTCCCAGTTTTTAATGTTTTTGTCCCGGCAGAGAGATTGTGTCCAGATATAGGCAGTTTCTAAAAGCCTAATGATAGTTAAGTGTCCAACTTTCTTGGATGGTGTTTCTGTCGTGGCTTCACCTACATTACCCCATGCAATGTTTATCACACTCTAGCAATTAGGAGTGTCCGCACCACTACCTAAGGTAGGGAAAGGCAGTGCTTAGCCTGAGGCCATGGGCAAAGTGGCTGATAGTTGGTGACAGATACTTCCCAGTAGATCAGAGAAGGTCATTAGAAGAAAGGAGTCATTGAACCATTTTCAGATCTCATATGGAAGTTCTATTTTTAATTTCTTGAGGAATCTCCACACTGTTCTCCAAAGAGGCTGCACCAACCTGCA
>NW_026754786.1:0-1255 GCF_022355385.1 Mustela nigripes
TTTTTTTTTTTAACACAAACAAGCTAACTGATATATAAAGATACCTAACAGGGGTGTGCTGCTGTTGACTAACCTAAAAATATATAGCATTGGCTGTAGAACTGTGCGGTAAAGTGAAGCTGGAAAAGCAGTGAGGAAACTTGCAAAGGCTGACTCGTGCTACATAGGAGAAAAGCAAGTGGCAAAACTGTCCCCTGTAGTAATACGGAAGACAAAGAATTTACCTGATAAGCTGTGGACATGACAAGATGGCTTCTGACCCCAATGTTGCACCAGGGTAAGGTGAGGGAAGAAAGAGTGATGCAAAAAATAAACTGTTATCAGACAGATTTTTTTTTCAGACAATTTTTTTTTAAGATTTTTATTTATTTGACAGAGAGAGAGAAAGAGAGAGAGAGAGAGCGCACAAGTAGGTAGAGAGATAGGCAGAGAGAGAGGGGGGAAGCAGGCTCCCCGCCAAGCAGACAGCCCGATGTGGGACTTGGATCCCAGGACCCTGAGATCATGACCTGAGCTAAAGGCAGAGGCTTAACTCACTGAACCACCCAGGTGCCCCCAGACAGAATTTAAAAGGAAAATAAAGGGGTAGGACAAGTTGGGTTGGAAAACCAAATTGCTTCTCATTTCCAGTATCTCCAACTAGCAAATTATTTTTTTCTTCTTTCTTTTTCTCTTTCTTTCTCCTTCTTTTGTTTGTTTCAGAAGTATAATTTAGTGATTCATCACTTACATAAAACAACCATTGCTTTTCAGTACAAATGCTCCCCTTAATGGCTATCACCCATTTAAGCCATCCACCCCCAACCCCCGCCCACCTCCCCTTCAGCAACCCTCAGTTTGCACAATACAGTTAAAATTCTGTCTTCTGGGGGTGCCTGGGTGGCTCAGTGGGTTAAGCCTCTGCCTTTGGCTCAGGTCATAGTCTCAGGGTCCTGGGATAGAGCCCCACGTCTGGCTCTCTGCTCAGTGGAGAGCCTGCTTCCCCCTCTCTCTCTCTGCCTGCCTCTCTGCCTACTTGTGATCTCTCTCTCTCTC
This sequence comes from Mustela nigripes, assembly GCF_022355385.1. Taxonomy (NCBI): domain Eukaryota; kingdom Metazoa; phylum Chordata; class Mammalia; order Carnivora; family Mustelidae; genus Mustela; species Mustela nigripes. The sequence continues at coordinate 1,036 of NW_026754786.1, forward strand.
TCTCTCTCTCTCTGTTAAATAAATAAATAAATAAATAAATGTATATATATATTTAAATTCTGTCTTTTGGTTTGCCTCTTTTTTTCTTTAATTCCCCCAACCATGTTCATTTTTTTTGTTTCTTCAATTCCATATGAGTGAAGTCATATGGTATTTGTCTTTATCTGATTTATTTCACTTAGCATAATACACTCTAGCTCCATCCACATCATAGCACATG
>NW_026754787.1:0-1255 GCF_022355385.1 Mustela nigripes
CTCCACAAATAAGTGAAACCTTATGATAATTGACTCTCTCTGCTTGAATTATTTCACTCAGCATAATCTCTTCCAGTCCCGTCCATGTTGCTACAAAAGGTGGGTATTCATCCTTTCTGATGGAGGCATAATACTCCATAGTGTATATGGACCACATTTTCCTTATCCATTCGTCCATTGAAGAGCATCTTGGTTATTTCTATAGTTTGGCGACCGTGGCCATTGCTGCTATAAACATTGGGGTACAGATGGCCCTTCTTTTCATGATATCTGTATCTTTAGAGTATATACCTAGTAGTGCAATTGCAGGGTCATAGGGAAGCTCTATTTTTAATTTCTTGAGGAATCTCCACACTGTTCTCCAGAGAGGCTGCACCAAATTGCATTCCCACCAACAGTGGAAGAGGGCTCCCCTTTATCCACATCCCCTCTAACACATATTGTTTCCTGTCTTGCTAATTTTGGCCATTCTAACTGGTGTAAGATGATATCTCAATGTGGTTTTAATTTGAATCTCTCTGAGGGCTAGTGATGATGAACATTTTTTCATGTGTCTGATAGCCATTTCTATGTCTTCATTGGAGAAGTGTCTGTCCATATCTTCTGCCCATTTTTTGATATGATTGTATGTTTTGTGTGTGTTGAGCTTGAGGAGTTTGTTATAGATCCTGGATATCAACCTTTTGTCTGTGCTGTCATTTGCAAATATCTTCTCCCATTCCGTGGGTTGCCTCTTTGTTTTCTTGAGTGTTTCCTTTGCTGTGCAGAAGCTTTTGATTTTGATGAAGTCCCAAAAGTTTATTCTCACTTTTGTTTCCTTTGCCTTTGGAGACATATCTTGAAAGAAGTTGCTGTGGCTGATATTGAAGAGATTACTGCCTATGTTCTTTTCAAGTGCACAAGGAAAATTTTCCAGAATAGATCACATACTGTCTCACAAATAAGCTCTCAACATGTACAAAAATATTGAGTTTATACCAAGCATAGTTTCAGTCCACAGTGCTATGAAACTTGAAATCAACCACAAGATGAAATCTGGCAGGCCACACACATATGGTGGTTTGATTTTGTTATTAATTGGTTTATATAGTTGGCTGTTCCCACGTTGGGGGCATAGATATTTAAAATTGTTAGATCTTCTTGTTGGACAGACCCTTTGAGTATGATATAGTGCCCTTCCTCATCTCTTATTATAGTCTTTGGCTTAAAATCTCATTGATCTGATATAAGGATTGCCACTCCTGCTTTCTTCTGA
>NW_026754788.1:0-1255 GCF_022355385.1 Mustela nigripes
TCTCAGGGGCCCCCAGTCTGGAGGGACAGTGCCATTGTGGCTTGAGACCTGTGAGGCGTTGTGAGCTGGATTAGGAGACTCATGCCAGTTCATGAATCACAGATGATATTGACGTGGTGTGTGTTTTGAACATAGAATGTGTTCCTTCATCTAACAGGGTTTATTCCATTGGGCCTACACGGTGGGGGAATGGCAGGCATCTAGAGTTATGTGGCTGTTTGAGGTCAGATAGTGACTTGGATGATGTCTTTTCCTTTGTCAAAGGTGATGTAAAAAAATGGATTCATCTTTCCATCCAAAGAGTTCCAGTGAGGGCAGAGGGGGGCACATTCAAAATGATTCCAAGGAGGTGTGGATGATTTAAAAGGGAAACATGACCTTCTAGTTTTACTAAATAGATACTTGGACAGCTGTATTTTCTCTGCAGTTAATGGGTGGTGAAGTCAGAAGGAGTATCTTTGGGAATTCCCCCAGATAGAGGCATCCTGGTGGCTTCAAGGGGCTTGGCATCAGGAACCCTGTGGCGAATATCTGGGGCTGCTTGCCTGAAACTTGGTGTGTCAGGTTATCCCACAGGTTTTCCATTCCCTCCTAGGGAATTGCAGGAAGGTAACGTTCTGCTTAAAGCAGAACCCTCACGCACTGTCAGTGGGCATGCAGATTTTTGCAGCCTCTTTGGAAAAGAATATGGAGGTTTCTCCAAAAGCTAAAATCTGAACAACACTAGGACCCAGAAATTGTACTCCTAAGTATTTATCCAAAGGACACCAAAGTGCACATTCAATAGGGTACAAGCACCATGATGTTTATAGCAGTATTATCAACAATAGCAAAACAAAGGAGGGAGTCCCTCTGTCCATTTTCTGATGAATGGAGAAAGAAGATGTGAGAGATTGATCTATCTATCTATCTATCTATCTACCTATCCAATAGCATAGGTCCCAGTCTCAAAAATAATGAAATCTTGCCATCAGCAAGAATGTGGAAGGATCTAGCGTGGATTAAAGTAAGCAAAACCAGTAAGAAAAGACCAATGGCCTATGATTTGATTCCTATGGAATTTCAGAAAGAAAACAGATGAACATAGTGAGGGGAGAAAGATAGGACAATGATGGAGCAGTATCAGCCTTAGAGCACAATCTGAGGGTTGCTAGAGGGTAGGGGTGTTGGCAGGAAGGGTTAAATGGGTGACGGCTATTAGGGAGAGTACTTGTTGCGATGAGCTCTGGGTGTTCTATGCAGGTGAGAAATCACA
>NW_026754789.1:0-1255 GCF_022355385.1 Mustela nigripes
TACTTTCCCTTTGACTTCTAGCCTATCAATACCTACAGTGAGTTACATACACTCAAGATTATTGTTTTTATTGTATACTTCATATATTCATTAATTTTTGACTCGTTATCATTTTGTTGAAGTGTTAAACTACGGTAATAAACTTTTAATTAACTTTTTTCCTCCTATGATACAAATATAACTTGCACTTGCGCTTTAGCTAATTTTATATTCTAAAATTGCCAAAACAAAATGATCAAGGTTTCTAGATTATTTACTGTATTTTCTACTATATAATATTGTTCTATCTCTTCTGTATAAAGAAAATGAATGCTTGGGGCTCTTGGGTGGCTCGGTGCATTAAAGCCTCTGCCTTCTGCTCAGGTCATGATCCCAGAGTCCTGGGATAGAGCCCCACATCAGGCTCTCTACTCAGCAGGGAGCCTGCTTCCCTTCCTTTCTCTCTGCCTGCCTCTCTGTCTACTTGTTATCTCTGTCTGTCAAATAAATAAATAAAATCTTAAAAAAAAGAAAATGCATGCTTGATAACTAAATGAATGCTTTACTGAACAAATTAAATATGGCAATAGCATTTTATTTTATCATGCTTTACATATTAAACTATAATATTATATCACTGGTCTACAAATAATCTACTCGCATAGTCATTTGGAAGCTTTTAGCAAAAGAATTCTTCCTCCTGATTGTAGTATAAAAGCCACAGAAATATATAGAAGACTCCTAGGATAGAAAGTTAAGTCCAGTTATCCGTGATGCCTTGAGTAGGACCTGACCTATGTATGTCCTGGGATGCAGTAGTAACTGTTACATGTGATAGGATTATATTTAATATATACAGTTTCATTTACTTCACAAAGGAGATATAAATTTGAGAACAAAATATTTGATGAATCTATAAAGTCTGTATCTATTTGTAACCAATGTGGTAGAATTAAGATGTTAATTTGAAAAAATATTTCATTGAAGACATACACATATTCAATTGTTTTTACATATATAAACAGCATTATTTATTTATGTAAATAAATGCATTGTCAGTAAAATCCATTTACTTATCAATCATAAGGGTAATTTTAAGTACTAAGAATAAGAAATATGTGAAAAGATAAGTGTTCAAGAGTGCAGTTTGTGGTAATTAATACAATATGATAGGCTCATAAAAAAGATATATTACTTGAACTTTATAGCTTCTATACTTAAGCAATGAACACTTGAAATTTGTAATTAGTCTTGCTGCAGTTTTTCCCTGCACTTA
>NW_026754790.1:0-1255 GCF_022355385.1 Mustela nigripes
AGTACATGAAGAAACTTTTCTCCTGTGGAAATATCCCAGCTAAGAAAACCCTAAACCCTAAACCTAAACCCTAATGAACACCTGAATCCGGATGCTGCAAAGACATGGCTACCGACATCGTCAGTGATGAGCTGTTCTGCGTTATGATTCTCGTTCTAAAGAAACACAATATCATCTATGAAGTAGCTTTTCCAAAAAATATCTCGATGTGCTCAAGGTTATATATAATTAATAAAAATGGTTCTTGGTAGGGAGGAGGTTCAGTTTTTCCCTTACGGTGATATTTGGCAATATCTGGAGACATTCTTTTTTTTTTTTTTTAAAGATTTTATTTATTTATTTGACAGAGAGAGATCATAAGTAGGCAGAGAGGCAGGCAGAGAGAGAGAGGAGGAAGCAGGCTCCCCACTGAGCAGAGAGCCTGATGCGGGACTTGATCCCAGGACCCTGAGATCATGACCTGAGCCGAAGGCAGCGGCTTAACCCACTGAGCCACCCAGGCGCCCCAATATCTGGAGACATTCTTAGTTGTCACTCATTCGGGTGCATACGCCACTGACACCTGGTGGGCGAGGCTAGAGATGCTACTAAATCCTGGGATGCCCAGGATCCTCTGGGCATAATTATCTGGCAAATAGAATGTCCATAGTGCTGCAGTTAGAAATCCTGACTTATGGGAATTGTGAAGTGGAGAGGAACATGTTAAATAATACAACTGGTCTGTAATGAGCAAAATCTCAGTGGTAAGAAATTACAAGCCAAAGACACAGTGTCATTAACAACAATAACCAAAAAATTCAAGAACTAAAAAGAAGGGGGGCAGATGACCTACAGACCTAAAGAGATAAAAGGCAGATCAACCAATACAAGGTGAAGAGCTGGGCAGCCTGGGGTGGCTCAGTCATTAGGCGTCTGCCTTCAGCTCAGGTCATGATCCCAGGGTCCTGGGATCGAGCCCCACATCAGGATCCCTCCTCCGCGGAGAGCCTGCTTCTCCCTCTCCCGCTTCCCCTACTTGCGTTCCCTCTCTTTCTCTCTCTCTCTGTCAAATAAATAAATAAAATCTTTTAAAAATAACCAACAGCAACAAAAACAAGGCAAAGAGCTTATTTGGATTCCGATTTAAACAAACTGTGTAAAACTTTGACACTTGATGACACATTTGGAAATTTGAACCCTGACTGGAAGTTTAATGATATTAAGAATATTTTGGATGTGATAATGGTTTTGTTAGGTTACAAAAAAGTGACTTGAT
>NW_026754791.1:0-1255 GCF_022355385.1 Mustela nigripes
AATGGTATCTGTGGATCAGCCAATTCTTCTATTTTCATAGGAATGAAAATGACTCGTCATTCCCCGGCAAATCTGAAGAAAGAAGCCAGAGCAAGAGTAAGGGAGAAAGAGAGTGAGAGGAGCATCTGATGGGATAGGATTTCTTACAAAAGGACTCCTCAAATGACCAGAGAAAACAGACCAACAGAAAAGGGCAGACTTTGACCAAGCGGTGCTCAACGACGTGAATATCCACATGGAACAGAAGAGGTTTTAACGCTATTCCCTACTGATGTAGCCTACATACTAAAGAGGACATCAGAAGTTCTCTGGAAGATACAATAGAAAACCATTTTGAGGACCTGGGGGCGGTGGCAGAGATGAGTGAAACAGAATACCAAAAACAGGAAGCCCAAGAAAGCTTGGGTGCCGCTTCCAGTCTGCAACGAGAGAAGAATTAGGCATGAACCAGTCAGCTGCAAAAGACTGGGAGCAGGGGACAACAGTCGAAAAGGACGGCTGCCAGGAGCAACTCCAGTGTCTCACTTTTATTGGATAGAAAACAATAGCCAATAGAAGGATTGAGGAAGGTCAAATGTTAATCCCATCTTGCTGACAAGCAAGAAGGAGGATAAAGTTTATAGTTAAACCAGCACATTGAAAGAACTCTTCTAACTAACAACGGGCACTTCTGGAAAGAGAAAGGCTCGATGGCAGATAAGGGAGGCAGGCGGTTTTCATTCCACCCTGAGCTAACCGGGCATTCCCAGGTGCTCCACTTTCCTGAAGCAAGCGGCATTCTGCCCTAGGCCAGCCAGGCTTCCAGCCAGCGCAGCTTCTGTGAGGGGGCTGCATTCCGCCATGAGCAAGCGAGGTATCCCCCGCTGCCCAGCTTCTGTGAAGGGGTGGTGTTCCGCCCTGAGGATCTGCCCATGCCATCCTATGGGGGAGATGCCCCAAGCAGGATCAGGCTGATGAGGGGTTAGATGTCTGGTGGGTAAGTCAGGTTCACACCCCAGTTTAAGGCTGCTTAAGTGGTATAGGTTGTAGGGTCTACACCCTTCTGCCCAGGGTTTATCCTGAGACTCTGAATGGATGGGTCCATGACCCAGGAGCGGGGCTAACCCTAACAGTAACCACTAGCCCTGACCCTGACACTGACTGTCAGCCTGCCCCAAACCCTAACCCAAGCACTGACCCTGACTCTGACCCTGACCCTGACTGTGATCCTTACCTGAACCCAAAACAAAACCTAAGCCTGGCAAGGACCCTGATG
>NW_026754792.1:0-1255 GCF_022355385.1 Mustela nigripes
TGGGTGAGTCAAGAAACAGCCATATGCTGTTATTGAAATCCAGGCCTCTGAGGAGCGATGCCTGGAAACCAAAGCAATGGATCCGATAGGTGCCTACGGGCCTGTTCGTTCCTTTTTACCTCTGGGGACATCAGTCTACGGGTCTGAGTGCCGGTAGGTGCTCAGATGGTCCCAGATTGCCTCTGTTTGTCCTGGGAAGCCACAAATATTGGGATGTCCTCAGGGACGTTGGAGGTTTATTCTATTAGTAGGGTTTTCGCCATTGGAATGGGCACATACAATTCTCTTGGAGAGGGCAAGCACAGTCGTCAGGTTTGGCTCCAGGGGCCTTAGCCTGTAGGGTGTGTAGGCCAGGGCTGTTTGGTTAGCTGTCTGAAATCACAAACTCGGCTTATTTTCGGCTCATAGGTATGGCAGGACTGATCTACAGACCATGAGGAGAACTCTTTGGGATATGAAAAAAGGGCGAGTGTGAGGCTCTTGCTCCAGTTTTTGTCTCTGGATATCGTGTCAGTGATGGCCGTGAAATTACCGGGTGACTTCATGGGAAATGGACGACTCTTACTCTCTGGGTGTTTGGCCCCGTCCAAAGAATTTGGGGTCATTCCGTGGGATGGAAGAAGTCCGTTGTTCTGTTGCTGTTGATTTGTTTTGTTTTGTTTGTCAACCTCAGGTGTCCCACCAAATGAGGGATTCCAGAGTAGAGCCCTGGAGAGAGGCGACTGGACAATCAGAAATCTGGTTAAAAATTGTGGCCTGGGGACATGTCAAGCCCATTATGACATTTAATGGTCCAGCCACTGAGAGGACTTACTGGAGGACAGGACTCACGCTGAGGGTGACAATGCGTGTTTATGCCCCCGTCGCACTCATGAATGGGCGGGGCCTCATGGTGAATGCTGGTTTCTCCTACAATGAACGTTGGACAACATACCAACCACAAGGTTTCTTGCCATGGGTAATGAAGAGTTCTGATTTCTGCATCACAGTCATCCCTGGACAGTGATTGGAGATAAGGTCTAACTTCTGAAGCCTGAAAACTGAGGTAGGGAAAAGGTGATGACCTAAGGCCATGGCGGGTCAGATGTGCTCAGTGTGCGGTCAGCTGTCTGGGTGTTGGTCACGAGGTCCGAGCTCAGGTTGTCAGACAGAGCATTAGTGCCCAGGTTAGACTATATATTTTGGGTGCATTCGAGTGCCGTGTAGGTTCTTATCTGAAGAACTCCACAGGATATGAAGAATGAGCGAGTCTGAA
>NW_026754793.1:0-1255 GCF_022355385.1 Mustela nigripes
TTGTGCAAATAACATCTCATAAATGAGATATAACCACCCAACACAAAATAAAATTAAATTTCATCCCAGCATTCTCCAATGGCTTTTACCTTTCTTGTATTTCTTTGTAACACTTATCACCATCAACCATCAATCATTATTCTATTACTGGTTTTTTTTCTTATTGGAGACAGAGGGAGAGAGATTTGGGAGGGGGCGCAGAGGAAGAAGAAAACACCCCACTGCCTAGAAAGCCTGCTGGGGAGTTACATCCCATGACCCTGAGATCATGACCCAAGCCAAAGGCAGTCACTCAATGGACTGAGCCACCGAGGTGCCCCTCTATTATTGGTTTATTTCACTATTATATTTCAAAAGAATGTAAGCTCTTTGTGGTCAGGTATTTTATATGCTTTATTAATTGAAGTATTCTCAGAAAGGTAGCTGGCAGATTGTAAGGGCTCACTAAACTGTATTTTGTTGTTATTATTGGGCTCCTTTATGGGCTTTACCTCTTACGCTAGAAGTCTATCCTTCAGAATAATCAATAAGAATAGAGCCCTGCTGCCTGTTCAAATGAGTAAAAAGCCTGTATTAAGTGGATATTTTAAAAGCTAAATGAATGGCTTAATAGTTGTATATAGGGGGAAAGGGAACATTTTTTCCACAGTTTAGAAGTGGAGTTCTTTTATAGAGTTCTTGTACAAGCCTACACTATTGAACGATAATGGGCAGTTGTACATTACAATTATACAAACACTTTGGTAATTTATATCCTTTTTTTTGGTAATTCATGACTGGATCATTTGATTCCTTAGGAGCATTACATAATTTCAACTTTTCATGTTCAATAAACTTATTGGGGTTGCTACCTTTTTTATTCAAATGGAGAAATACTCATGATTTAATCGAAATAAAGTGTTATTTATTGTGTTGTTTTCTAGGAATGAGTCGCACATGCTAGTTTAAAAATTTTGTTAAATTCCCAAGTCTGTCACCGATAAAAGCCTTTTGTAGATTAGTAACTTGATCAAAACAGAAAAGTTATGTAACACTCAATTGTTATACCACCTTTGTTTCCATCTTGCATTGTAATAACACACATCTTAACTCTATTTAAGACAAATCATTGCCAGATGGCTTTCTGGCATTGATTGCATGGTATGAAATCTAGTATAACTAAAAGTTTTTGGTTTTAGTAGCATATAAATCAATTTAGAAAAATATATGTATTTGAATATAAGATAAAGTTTTAAATTATTTGGCAATAGTAAAC
>NW_026754794.1:0-1255 GCF_022355385.1 Mustela nigripes
AAAAACCAAAACTATAAATACAGTAACCAGATCAGTGGTCAAGATGGAATGTATGCAAGATGAAGTAAGTGAACTGCAGGGGAATTTTTTTAGGGTGGTGGAACTGTTCTTTTTTTCTTTTCTTTTCTTTCTTTTTTTTTTAAAGATATTTATTTATTTATTTATTTATGAGAAAGAGTGTGTGCAAGTGAGGGAAGGGGCTGAGGGAGAGGAAGAAGTAGAGAAACCCAAGAAGACTCAGCAGTTATCATGAAGCTAACATGGGACCTGATCTCATGAAGACACCAAGATTATGACATGAGACAAATCAAGAGTCTGTTGTTTAACTGATTGAGCCATTCAGGTGCCCATTTGCTTGAATTATTCTATATGATGCTTAATGATGAATATATGACATTATGCAGTTGTTAGAATTCCAAAAATTTAATGGCAAGAAATAAACTTTATGTTAATTTCTTAGGATTTCGAGGACTATAGGAAGGAATGCAGATTTAGACAAGAGAATCTAATTGTAATACAAATACATGCAACAACTTTGCTGAAGAAGATGGAGGAACTGGTGCTAATATATATATATAATTTTAAAAATGTCTATAGCCTGTAATACTAATAGCAAAAGAATGTGCATGTAGGGGCGACTGGGCGGCTCAGTGGGTTAAACCGCTGCCTTCTGCTCAGGTCATGATCTCAGGGTCCTGGGATCGAGTTCTGCATCGGGCTCTCTGCTCAGCAGGGAGCCTGCTTCCCTCTCTTTCTCTCTGCCTGCCTCTCCATCTACTTGTGATTTCTCTCTGTCAAATAAATAAATAAAATCTTTAAAAAAAGAATGTGCATGTAAACACTGTATTTTAATTAATAAAGATTTTTTGCCCCAGTGGGAGTAGAGCTTAATTTTTCCTAATATACAATAAATGTATACTGAAATTGAAAAATTAAGTAAGTGAAAATATTTGGTAGTATCTAGGTTTATTACTATTGAAGTGGCAATTTATAGATCTTCAAGGGGAAGAGGTTACCACTGGATTCATGTGACAAAGGATTAGAGATAAAGATGTTAGTATGAACTCATGTTTGGCTTCATATAGGTACAGGTAGTTTCATTAGAAATATTTATACATATGTATATATGTATATCTCCACAGATTGGTTAACACATATACATTGCCTTTGTCTGCCAACCAAAAATCCATAAAAACAATGACACTCAGAAAAGGACACAAAGCACTCAGATCTTGGTTCCTAATAAAATGAGTCA
>NW_026754795.1:0-1254 GCF_022355385.1 Mustela nigripes
TTGGACTTTATGAATTATTTCTAAGAAACTATTACCTAATTCAAGATGAAAAATATTTACACATATGTTTTATTCTAAGAGTTTTATAGTTTTAGTTCTTATAGTTTATTTATTTATTTATTTATTTATATAGTTGTTTTTAAAAATTAGATAGTTAATTTTTATATATGGTATGAAGTAGGAGTCCAAATTGATTCCTTTGCATAAGATTACTAGCTGTCCTTCAGCACTAATTGTTGAAAAGACTATTCTTTCACCTACTGAGTTGTCTTGGGACCCTCATCAAAAGTCAGTTTCTCAAAGATATATGGTGTTATTTTGGAACATTAATTTTTATCCCATTAATTCATTAATCTACTCTTAATCCAATAACACACATAATTAAATTTTTAACTTTGTGATGAGTTGTGAATTCAGGAGGTATGAGTCTTCTAATTTTGTTCTTTTAATTTTTTTTTTTTTTTTTTTTTGCTATTTGGAGCCCTGCTGGTTTTGATAGAAATTGTATTATATCTATAGATCAATTTGAGTAGGATTGCCATTTTAATAGTATTAAATGTTCCAGCTCATGAACATGGTATATCTTTTAATGCATTTAGTATTTTATAAAATTTCTTTCAGTGATTTTAATATTTTTTACTGTACAAGTTTTGTAGTTCTTTTAAGTTTATTTCCACTTAATTTATTATATTTTTCTATTTAAAATTAAATTGCTTTCTTAATTTCATTTCCAGATTGTTCATTTCTAGTGTATAAAATCACCACTAAATTTGGATATTGATATTGTATCCTGAAACCTTGCTGAATTTATTTGCTCTAAATTTCCTTGTGTATTTTCATATGTTTCTCTAGAAACACTTTATATGTTTCTATATACACAAAATCATGTCATGAAAATACAGATAGTTTTTTTAAAAGATTTTATTTATTTATTTGACAGACAGAGATCACAAGTAGGCAGAGAGGCAGGCAGAGAGAGAGAGGAGGAAGCAGGCTCCCTGCGGAGAAGAGAGCCCGATGCGGGACTGGATCCCAGGACCCTGAGATCATGACCTGAGCCAAAGGCAGCGGCTTAACCCACTGAGCCACCCAGGCGCCCGAAAATACAGATAGTTTTATCCCTTCCTTTCTAATCTTAATATCTTTTTAACTGTTCTTTCATTATTGCTTTGGCTACAATCTTTTAAAATATTATATAGAAATAATAAGAGTGGCCATCCTAGTGTTGTTTTGAATTTATGGAGAAATTTTTGG
>NW_026754796.1:0-623 GCF_022355385.1 Mustela nigripes
CCAATCACTGCCCAGGGGTGACTCTGATGCAGAAATCAGAACTCTTCCTTACCCATGGCAAGAAACCTTCTGATGGACATGTTGTCCAACATTCAGTGTAGGATAAACCAGCATTCACCATGAGGCCCCGCCCATTCTTGAGTGCAAAGAGGGCATAAACACGCATTGTGACCCTCAGCGTGAGTCCTGTCCTCTAGTACGTCCTCTCAGTGGCTGGATCATTAGATTTCATAATGGGCTTGACATGCCCTAGGCCCCAATATTTAACCAGATTTCTGGTTGTCCACTCGCCACTCCCCAGGGCTCTACTCTGGAATCCCTCATTTGGTGGGACACCTGAGGTTGTTAAACAAAACAAAACAAATCAGCAACAATAGAATAACGGACTTCTTCCATCCCACAGAATGACCCCAAACTCTTTGGACGGGGCCAAACCCCCAGAGAGTAAGACTCGTCCATTTCCCATGAAGTCACCCGGAAATTTCACAACCATCACTGACACGATATCCAGAGACAAAAAGATGAGCAAGAGCCTCACACTCGCCCTTTTTTCAATCCTGAAGAGTTCTCCTCATGGTCTGTAGATCAGTCCTGCCATACCTATGACCCGAAACATAAGCCGT
>NW_026754796.1:723-1254 GCF_022355385.1 Mustela nigripes
AGAGTTCTCCTCATGGTCTGTAGATCAGTCCTGCCATACCTATGACCCGAAACATAAGCCGAGTTTGTGTTTTCAGACAACTGTCCAGACAGCCCTGGCCTACACACCCTACAGGCTCAGGCCCTTGGAGCCAAACCTGACGACTGAGATTGCCCTCTCCAAGGGAATTGTATCTGCCAATTCCAGTGGCCACAAACCTCCTATGAGTATAAACCTCCAAAGTCCCTGAGGCTATCCCAGTATTTGTGGCTTCCTAGGACAAATGGGGCAATCTGGGCCTATCTGAGCACCTACCGGCACTCAGACCCATAGACTGATATGCCGAGAGGTAAAAAGGAACCAACAGGCCCCTAGGCACCTATCGGATCCATTGCTTTGGTTTCCAGGCATCTCTCCTCAGAGGCCTGGATTTCAATAACAGCATATGGCTGTTTCTTGACTCACCCATCAGAACAAATCTCATCTATACATGGGAAACTTGCATGATGGAGCTGTGTGAAAGCCTCTCCTAAAGAGAGGCTTTCACACAGC
>NW_026754797.1:0-1254 GCF_022355385.1 Mustela nigripes
ACTCATGAAAGAAGTTGAGGAAGACACAAAGAAATGGAAAAATGTTCCATGCTCCTGGATTGGAAGAACAAATATTGTGAAAATATCTATGCTATCTAAAGCAATCTACATATTTAATGCAATTCCTATCAAAATACCATCTATTTTTTTTTCAAAGAAGTGGAACAAATAACCCTAAGATTTATATGGAACCAGAAAAGACCTCGAATACCAAAGGAATATTGACAAAGAAAGTCAAAATTGGTGGCATCACAATTCCGGACTTCAAGCTCTATTACAAAGCTGTTATCATCAAGACAGCATGGTACTGGCATGAAAACAGACACATAGATCAATGGAAAAGAATAGAGAGCCCAGAAATACACCCTCAACTGTATGGTCAACTAATCTTCGACAAAGCAGGAAAGAATGTCAAATGGAAAAAAGACAGCCTCTTTAATAAATGGTGTTGGGAAAATTGGACAGCCACATGCAGAAAAATGAAATTGGACCATTTCTTTACACCACACATGAAAATAGACTCAAAATGGATAAAGGACCTCAATGTGAGAAAGGAATCCATCAAAATCCTTGAGGAGAACACAGGCAGCAACCCCTTTGACCTCAGCTGCAGCAACATCTTCCTAGGAACATCGCCAAAGGCAAGGGAAGCAAGAACAAAAGTGAACTATTTGGATTTCATCAAGATCAAAAGCTTTTGCACAGCGAAGGAAACAGTTAACAAAACCAAAAGACAACTGACAGAATGGGAAAAGATATTTGCAAAGGACATTACAGATAAAGGGCTAGTGTCCATAATCTCTAAAGAACTTCGCAAACTCAACACCCAAAGAACAAAGAATCCAGTGAAGAAATGGTAAGAAGACATGAACAGGCATTTCCGCAAAGAAAACATCCAGATGGCCAACAGACACATGAGAAAGTGCTCCACATCACTTGGCATCAGGGATATACAAATCAAAACCACAATGAGATATCACCTCACACTAGTCAAAATGGCTAAAGTTATTAAGTCAGGAAATGACAGATGCTGGCAAGGATGCGGAGAAAGGGGAACCCTCCTACACTGTTGATGGGAATGCAAGCTGGTTCAACCACTCTGGAAAACAGCATGGAGGTTCCTCAAAATGTTGAAAATAGAACTACCCTATGACCCAGCAATTGCACCACTAGGTATTTACCCTAAAGATACAAACATAGTGATCCAAAGGGGCATGTGCACCCAAATGTTTATAGCAGCAATGTCTACAATAG
>NW_026754798.1:0-1254 GCF_022355385.1 Mustela nigripes
CATCATCTCTTCCGTACCTCAGTTTTCAGGCTTCAGAACCTAGACCTTATCTCCAATCACTGCCCATGGGTGACTGTGATGCAGAAATCAGAACTCTTCCTTATGCATGGCAAGAAACCTTGTGTTTGGCATGTTGTCCAACGTTCAGTGTAGGAGAAACCAGCATTAACCCTGAGGCCCCGCCCATTCTTGAGTGCGACGAGGGCATAAACACGCATTGTGACCCTGAGCGTGAGTCCTGTCCTCTAGTAGGTCCTCTCAGTGGCTGGAACATTATGTCATAATGGGCTTGACATGTCCCTAGGCCCCAATTTTTAACCAGATTTCTGGTTGTCCAGTCGCCCCTCCCCACGGCTCTTCTCTGGAATCCCTCATTTGGTGGGGCACCTGAGCATGACAAACAAAACAAAACAAATCAACAACAACAGAACAACGAATGACCCCAAACTCTTTGGACGGGGCCAAAACCCAGAGAGTAAGACTCGTACATTTCCCATGAAGTCACCCAGAAATTTTCACGACCATAAGTGACACGATATCTAGAGACAAAAACTTGAGCAAGAGCTTCACACTCGCCATTTTTTCATATCCTGAAGAGTTCTCCTCATGGTCTGTAGATCAGTCCTGCCATAGCTATGACCTGAAACATAAGCCGAGTTTGTGTTTTCAAACAACTGTCCAAACAGCCCTGGCCTACCAACCCTACAGGCTCAGGCCCCTGGAGCCAAATATAAAGACTGGGCTTCCCCTCTCCAAGGGAATTGTATGTGCCCATACCAAGGGCCACAACCCTACTAACAGTATAAACCTCAAAAGTCCCTGAGGCCATCCCAATATTTGTGGCATCCCAGGACAAACAGGGGCAATCTGGGCCCATCTGAGCAGCTACCTGCACTCAGACCCGTAGACTGATGTCCCCAGAGGTAAAAAGGAACGAACAGGCCCATAGGCACCTATCGGATCCATTGCTTTGGTTTCCAGGCATCTCTCCTTTGAGATCCTTGGACCTTTAGAATCCTGCTCTTGCGTCGTGCCTTATGGGACATCCTTGAGCCATCCAACAGGTCTCGACTGTTCCACAGGAGTCCTTGTGCATGGACCACCTCACAACTCATATCATGGAAAGCTTCCAAGGTCACATGATGCCCCCAATCTTCATGAAGGGGGATCATGGAAAGAAACTCCAACCTGAGCCAACGGCTGATCTTCGCCTTGACTTCAGATGTACGAGATCTTGATTAAGCTCTTCAGAGT
>NW_026754799.1:0-1254 GCF_022355385.1 Mustela nigripes
CAGGTGACTTATAATAGTGACTAAAACGGGCCCACCTGGGTGGCTTATTCATTATGCATTGACTCTTAGTTTCAGCTCAGGTCACAGTCTCATGGGTCATGAGATCAAGCCCAACATCCCACAGGGCTCCGTGCTCAGCATGGAGTCTGCTTAATGATTCTCTTCCTCTGCCATTCTCCGATTCGTGCACTCTCTCTAGTAAGCGTTCACTCTCTCTCAAATAAATAAATCTAAAAAAAAGCAAACCAAACAAAACAGTGACTAAAACAGTAGGAACCAGAATCGTTTTGATGGATCAGTGATGTCTCCAGGATCCCAGTTGTCTCTTTTTAGCTGTGAGGTTGGCAATATTTTCTATGCCCTTTCCTGATTGGCTAATTAGCAACAGTTAGAGGCATATTCTCACATGACAATATCCATTGACTGGAAGGACTGTTTTTCTTTATATGTTTCTTTTCTTTTTTTTAAATATTTTGTTTATTTATTTGACAAAGAGAGACAGACAGAGAGGGAATACAAGCAGGGGGAAGCGGCAGAGGGAGAAGCAGGCCTCTTGCTGAGCAGAGAGCCTGATGTGGGGCTGGATCCCAGGACCCTCGAATCATGACCCGAGCCAAAGGCTGACGCTTAACAACTGAGCCACCCAGGCACCCCTATATGTTTCTTTTAAATAGGAAGAAAACTCAGCGGCTTGCAGCAACTTTCCTCTAACATCTCATAAGCTTGGTTATATCACATGCTTATTCCTAAACCAGCCACTGGTAAACCAGGTACTGTTGTTAGCTTAGAATAATCCTTTTTCCTTTTGAAGCTGGGCTAAAGCCACCTTCTTTGTGTTTGGGACAATAAATATCCAAATAAAGTTGTGGTTTTCCAGCAAGAATGAAGACTATGGCATGGTTATTGGGGAGGGAGCCAGCAGTACTTGATGCAGAGACTCACTGGAGAATGTGAAGCAGAAGGGTAATAAGATTAGATTTGAATTAGGGCCTTCTGGTTGTGGCACAAAATAGTGATCACCAAGCTTTTTCTCTAAAGGTCCAGACAGTGAATATTTTAGGCCCTGTGGTTTTTCAGCTACAAATACCACTATAGTGTGAAATCAGCTGTAGCAATATGTAGGTGAATAGCAAGAGCCAACCATCTGGTTCTGTAAATAAAGTTTTATGGGGGCACAGGCACGTGACTGGTCTGACTTGGCCTGTGGCCATAGTTTGGTCACCCCTCATGTGGAGGATAGATTGGAAAAAAAAA
>NW_026754800.1:0-1254 GCF_022355385.1 Mustela nigripes
TATATATATATATATTGAGTTACTTATTTCAAGAGATGGTATGACCCAGAATGAAATATGCTTCAGAAATCGTTTAGCTAAATTCACGGATGACAGATTCATAGTGTGTTACTGAGGAAATGGATGTCAGAGTGCAAGATTCCCATGTGAGGCCCTGGACTAAGGCAGCAAATGCTGATCTGGCAGAAGATGGGAATTCCTTCATGAAGAGGAAAAATCTGGATTAAGTGGACACAAACATGCATGGTTTCTAGTCATACCCAAGGAAAGTACGGCTTGATCTTCCTATGCCAAGGAGCCTCTCTCCATTTAATATTAATTACCTTTATGAAATATTTCCTGATTATAAAAAGGACATATGCAGCTCTGCCCACTACATACAGAATTACAGCCTTAGAGACTACATACCATTACCTTTCTAAAGGCTAAATAGAAATAAAAATAAACAAACATTGACTTCTGTGACAAAATACTCTTATGCATTTTAAAATAAAACATCAATTATATAGCACTTTGGTATAGAAAGGAATTCAGGTAGGTGTTTGGAAAATTAGCGTCTGTGGAATGCTATAAATAGCAGCACTATTTTTCTTTTTTTTTTTTTTTTGCTATGAATGCCCTTCAGTTCTAAAAATAATTTTCATTTTATAGGTGACTTCTTATTTTATAAATCAATTGCACAAATAATTTCAACTATCCTGTCCAAAGAGACAGAAATGATTACATGAGCGTGATGTGTAATTTGAAACAACTGAGGACTGACTGGTTATACTTCTCCACCACTCAGTATGACCTTCTGAGAAACTACCCTTGAGAAACACCAAGACTCTGGTGTCTGTGTACCTAGAGTGACACCCCTTGTTCACCCGCAGGCTTGTCACCAGCCGATTAACAAGGAAACATTCTGACTCACAAAAGGCTCATCACGCCATTATAAGAGTAAGGATTTTCTGCCTCAAAAGGGAAATGCTCTGTCTTTGGGAGAAACATAAAAATCCATTCATTATGAACAGCCTGAATATTCATTAGGACTCAAAGCTACAGAGGATGCAAAGAACTAACTTGCTGGGAAAAAGAAAAGGCTGTTTGTTCTTCACTGAATAAAATGGATGATGTGAGGCCCTCATCCCCTTTCTGGCTCTCAGTGGAAGATTTCATTGGCCTTAAAAGACCCCAAACTTTCCGTGTCACATTTTACTTCTACACTGAGTTCTCACATGCTACTGTGCCAAAAGCTAAACCTTAAAATCTGGG
>NW_026754801.1:0-1254 GCF_022355385.1 Mustela nigripes
TTCACCCTTAGGCCCCGCCCATGGTAGAGTGCAACGAGGGCATAAACACGCATTGTGACCCTCAGCGTGAGTCCTGTCCTCTAGTACGTCCTCTCCGTGGCTGGATCATTAGATGTCATAATGGGCTTGACATGTCCCTAGGCCCCATATTTAACCAGATTTCAGGTTGTCCATTCGCCCCTCCCAAGGGCCCTACTCTGGAATCCCTCATTTGGTGGGACACCTGAGGTTGAAAAACAGAACAAAACAAATCAACAACAACAGAACACGGACTTTTTCCATCCCACAGAATGACCCCAAACTCTTTGGATGTGGCCAAACCCCCAGAGAGTAAGACTCGTCGAATTCCCATGAAGTCACCCGGAAATTTCACGACCATGTGTGACACGATATTCACAGTCAAAGACTTGAGCAAGAGCCTCACACTCGCCCTTTTTTCATATCCCAGAGTGTTCTCCTCATGGTCTGTATATCAGTCCTGCCATACCTGAGACCCGACACTTAAGCCGAGTTTGTGTTTTCAGACAACTTTCCAAAGAGCCCTGGCCTACACACCCTACAGGCTCAGGCCCCTGGAGCCAAACCTGACGACTGTGATTGCCCTCGCCAAAGGAATTGTGTGTGCCCATTCCAATGGCCACAACCCAACTAAGAGGATAAACCTCCAAAGTCCTTGAGGCCATCCCAATATTTGTGTCTTCCCAGTACAAACGGGGCAATATGGGCCCTTCTGAGCACCTACTGGCACTCAGACCCGTAGACTGATGTCCCCAGAGGTAAAAAGGAACGAACAGGCCCCTAGGCACATATCCGATCCATTGCTTTGGTTTCCAGGCATTTCTCCTCAGAGGAATGGATTTCAATAACAGCCTATGGCTGTTTCTTCACTCACCCATCAGAACAAATCTCATGGGAAACTTGCAAGATGGAGATGTGTGAAAGCCTCTCTTTAGGAGAACCCTTCAGGGCCCCAGTGCCACCGCTTCATTCCAAGGTCTCCATAGATATATTATCATATTAGGACACATCCACGGGAGAGTCCATTTCAACTCAGCCTCCTCGGTTGCCCCCCCAGATCAAGCAGATCTAACCTGTCTTGTTCCTTGCAGACAATTGGAATGCAAGATGGGCTACCCAGCCATCCATCCTTAGAACCCTGATCGGAATCGTTGTCCCGGAGCCAACCAACAGGTCTCAATTGTCCTGCAGAAGTATCTTTGCAGTTGGGAGCTTCTCACAACTCCCATCGTGGAA